>NC_048571.1:17850840-18143340 GCF_013265735.2 Oncorhynchus mykiss
AAGGAGCTGGAGCAGTTTTGCTTTGAAGAATGAGCAAAAATCCCAGTGGCTTGATGTGCCAAGCTTATAGAGACGTACTCCAAGAGACTTGCAGCTGTAATTGCTGCAAAAGGTGGCTCTACAAAGTATTGACTTTGGGGGGGGGTGAATAATTATGCACGCTCAAGTTTTCCTTGTGTGTTTCACAATAAAAACATATACATATATCTTCAGAGTGGTAGGCATGTTGTGTAAATCAAATGATACAAACCCCCCAAAAATCTATTTTATTTCCAGGTTGTAAGACAACAAAATAGGAAAAATGCCAAGGGGGGTGAATACTTTCGCAAGCCACTGTATATAGACAGATAAGTCACCAACAAGAACATATACAGTAGCTAGGTATGATAATAGTAGCAAGGTATGATAATATGCTTGACTAACATGGGTCCAACAGGCACTATTTGTAAATATGTGTGTGATTGTACCAGCCCTTTTTAGAGCTCAAGTGTCCTTGTCCTTGGGACACCAAGGGCGTTGTGTACTTCCTCTCTGGCTACGCTAGCTCATCCTGGATGGACATTCATTCCTACGTCCTTCTATAATAACATTTCCATCACAAACTGAGCTAGGCTGGAAAAAAACGACACATTTCTGCCTCTGCTTTTTAAACAGGTCGTGTCTTGCAGCAAACGCTATTTAAAAAAAACTTGTACAAGTCAATGCAGAGAGAGGAAGAGATCAGATGTGTACGGATGCCGGTGTAAAAAAAGCACACTGGATTTTCAAACTGCGACAGCTCAAGGGAAGTGGAGCTGTTAACGTATTCTGATGGTCAGTACCAAGGCCAGTACTCCGATCCGTCTCTGGATCCACCCAGTGGAGGCTGACAAGGTTGGCTTCTATTTGATTCGGGGACGGCAGCGCGAAGATGAGGAGGCAACATACTGTAACATTCATCTGGACTCACTTTTCCTGTAGAAAAGCAGCTTTGGAAACCAGACAGATACACAGTTAGATGGACCAACGTTCTGAAATTGAGAGCTATGGAGAAAAAGATACAGACGGACAGACATACATCTATATTGGGATGCTACACAAACACACACACACACACACACACACACACACACACACACACACACACACACACACACACACACACACACACACACACACACACACACACGGCGCTGATTGCGCTGTGTTGTGATAGCAGCCTTCTCTCTCCTCACACACACCTGGGGCTCCTATGAGGTTGCTACGGGGTTGCTACGGCATAGCTGTCACGTCCGGTCGCCATGGCGAGGGATTGATGACACCCATTGGCTGCTGAAGATGTATACATCATGTCTGTCTAGGGCTGCAGTAACCAGATGGACCCTGACCATCCATTCTCTGTCAGGGACACAGCTGCCCTGCTTCGCCCAAACCCCCTCCCTCTTGGGGCACTAACAAGTCTTCACTGCTCCGTAGGAAGGTGGCAGGGATATATAGTGTGGGATATAAGGGTGGAGGGGGATGAGGGGGTGAAAGCATGCAAACTCAATCACAAGGTTTTCTGGGGAAGATGAGGCAATGTCTATCATAGTGGAGATTCTTTGCTACCAGGATTCTGGCTTGGCCAGGTCAGCTTTACAAAAGTAGCCTTTATTTGTGTTTTTTCATTTTCAAACAGCAAATGTAGATAAACAGTATCAATTGTGTTATGTACTTTCCAAGGCTTTGGGCTTTTTGAGTGAATACTCAGAAGCGAGAAATAATCTGATGATTCCTTTTTTACTATTTCGTCAGCTACATCTTCGCCCAATGGCAGTTTTAAGACAGAGACCTTTCCCTTTGTTTGACAATGACAAACTGTAGTGTTCAGAGAAGGAATGCTTGCAGAAATATTCTCCAATATTCAATATTATAGTTTTGTGTTATTTATATTTGAATTAAAATGACACATTTGGTTATATACCCAATGTATTTGATGTATCATGATAAGTGGAAACAGAGCATAATGTGGATGTATGAGTGTGTGTACATGTGTGTTGTTTTGTGTGTGTGTTTATATGGGTCTATGCAGCTGTGTGTTTGCATCTGCCCCCCTGGGTATATGCGTGTGTACATATGTGAGTGTGTGTGTTTGTGTGTTCATGTCTTGCAGGTGAGGGTTAGCGCATCTCCTGCCCGAGTTCATTGGTGCCCCCTATGAGGAGCGGAACGAGATCTCTAGATCTCTTAACACAGAGGGCCGTGTGGAGTTCTTCCCTGTCCACCCACTCCATTATAATAGTCTAGCTTAGTGTGACTGACAGAGCCTCTCTGTGCTGTGATTGAGTGTATCGATCTCTACCGCCGACCGCACTACTCCGGACACCACAGAGGAGGAGACCAACAATCAGATCCTTCACTCGCAGAAAAAGCCTTCCTCATCTTCCTTAATCATTCCGTCAATGATTAGCGGCAGGCTACTGAGGGGTCTGACAAAGACATCTCCCACAGAAAGGGTTTCTTTTATTTTTTACTTCCATTCCTCGACTATGCCGCCTGCCCCCTTTTTTTCATTGGCCTTTTTCTGTTGGAATTGTGTGTGTGTGTGTGTGTGTGCGTGTGCGTGTGCGTGTGCGTGTGTGTGTGTGTGTGTGTGTGTGTTGGAAGGGAGGTTTAGAGATGGGACCCCTCCTCCTCACCGAATAACCCCACCCAGTTGTTTGCCAATCGCCAATCCCAAACTGCCCCTTCCTTCCGCCACACCCCATTGTGCGACACTCCCCGTTGTGCTACACTCAATGAGCTGGCAGCGGTCCACGTCCATACCCTCCACAGTGCTCAGTCAAAGCTGTTTATCAGACAATGATCCTCCCTTTCTATCTGTAGTATTAGAGCTTATGTTTGTGGAAGCAAGATATTGTGACTGATTAAGAGATGTGGACGGAGTGGGATTTCGATGATATTGTTATTGGATTATTACAGATCTTGTGGGATCTTTTTTGAGGAATAAACAGGGCAGTTTAGTTTAAACCCTACAGTTAACTGCATGAATCCCACTGGAAATCTATCTCTTGCTCAGTCCTTCGCAAGGCCTGTGTTTACACTCCTTATTCAACAGGAACAAAATAACATCACTTTCTCCTTCTGTTTACCAAATGTCTTGACCATATGAATGTCTCTCACTGGACTTTTTGTTAACCTTTCATTTTACTCAGGAATATGGTTCTACATTTTTCACCAGTATATTCATAGCTTGAATTTTGGTGGGAAAATCTCCACAAATATTTTGGTACATCATTTCCTTCAAGCTTATGCGTGGCGGTTACAAATGACAAAACATCTATTCAATAGCTTATCAATTTGCCGCGATTTACAGTGCGGACTCCTATTGTGTGTCAACACAATCCCTCTCTCCTGAGTAGCTCTCCTACCATGACAATAGGCTCTTCTCTCTCCACATCAGCCCGGCCATTCCTCCACTTATTCACTTATTTTATTCACTCTTCGCTGATAGAATTGGACAGTTGTCTCACTTTGGGTGGAAACTCAAGGTTGCAGCTCCTCTCGCCCACCTAACTTAGGTTTGCTGAATACCCATTATCGCCCCACACTCTAACCACACGCTGGCTGAAGGCTGCGGAGGGGAGCAGATAAAAAAGAAAGCAGAAAGGTTTTCGCTATAGCTGCTACAAGCACTCGTGAGATCTCGCTGCATCTTAATTCCTCTCTTCCCCCGAGTCTGTTGAATAGGGAGGTTCAGAGGCAGCGACTATAGAGGGAAGCGGAGACAGAGGAAGAGCACTGGTCGAGTTAATTAACTGATTGGTTAAGTCGGTGGCTCGGTGACCGGAGCACGTCGCACTACTCACTGTTCAATCCTTTATTATTCTCAGTTTATGGGCTGTAAGGTCCAACGTGTTTCCTGGTCAGGCCCAAATATAACGACACCAACAGCTGTGTGAGGCCATGGCCGATTTAACCATTTGGATGACTACATGGTAAGGATTAGTAGTCTAACACAAACACTCTATAGGGGACACACAGAAATATAAAATGCATTTGAACAATTCTTATTATCGATGTCATACTCAAGAAGAGTCTTTATTAGGCTACACTCTCCTTCTTTTGCCTTTTTTCTTTCCACATACAATTTTCCAGATAGGTGTGATGTTATTACTTTCCAATTTGCATTTAGATCTAGACGTGGAATAAAGAGCATTTGTTCGACTGACTGAAGCGTTCCCTGGTTCGTCACGATCGGAAGTCTAGCACATGATTACACCATGGCCCTTCATCCAGGAGGAGAACACTAGTCGACAGCCCAAATGTGCCCATTTTCAATGACCTCCTATTAGGAATTTCAATATCAACCCGCACTAGAAAAAGGCTTCTCAAGCCCACCCTCTAACCTACACACACACTCAATACAGACCCCAAATGGGCCACTACGAGCCACTACGAGCCCGTAAAAACATGGCCGCCATTGAAACGATACAGTTATGTCATTTTGGAGACGGGTAATTGAGTGGTACTCTTCTCAGAGGAGGACCCGGCTTCGTTCCCTCTCGAGGAGTAGTGGGAGAAGATACAGGAAGGTAATCACTGCTTTTACAAGCTCCACTTCTTATGGATGGAGGCTGGTCCTTGTCTTTGGTGAAAGCAGCTCTTCAACTTCCTCCTTCAGAAACAATGTATTACTAGCAAAGCCACAGGTATGTAGTCATGTTAGAGTCATCCTCTGTAGTTTCTATTTCGCTTCAATGGTGTGACCTATAAGTTGGTTTGGTTTGGTTTTGGAGGGCTGAGGGGGAGTGTCATTGCAAGTGCATAATCAAATAAGAGGAAGGAACATATGTAGGGTACGTGTATTTTTACAGTTTTTTTCGATTGCTAAACGACAGTGGGCACAACTGGAGTCACATGTGCAAAACTCTAACTACAGTCTGCACTACCAACAGTCACCTGAGCTAAACAGTTCACATCACCTGCAAAACTCATTCCAAGCAACACAACTCTTAACACATGGCTCAAAACACGCTCAGTGCAGCCAAACACTATGCACAACCCTCACTGAGATAACACACACTGTCACTCAGAACACACTGAGAGTAAAAACACTAGCATCAAACACCAATACAGAAAATACAAACTTTTCATCTTTACAGTTTGAACAATTTCAGTGACTTCATACAAAGTAATATTTTCTTCAAAGAAAAGAGTGACATTCGTTCACATGATTTATTAAAATTTTTAGAACATAACAATTCTTTAAGGTAAATGAAAATTAGCAGTTTGCTTCAATAGTCTGTAGTAATTTATGGAATTACAGTAATGAGAAAAAAAATTAGAAACTAAAAGTACATACTGTAATTCGAACAAATAATTGAGGGGCTAATCCTGCCTCTCTCTAGCATCAGGCCACAGGTTTTCTTCAACATCACATCTAATGTTTTCTCTTGCCATGCACCTGGGGAATAACCTTCTGGAGTGCCTTATCCATCCCTGGCAGTCCTCTGGACTTGTGTCCTCACATCCGGCACGCATGGCTTCCAAAAGAGACATTTGGTCATGTGGGTGGTGACCAAACACTTTCCACCTCCAGGCAGAGAAAAACTCCTCTATTGGGTTGAGGAAGGGTGAATATACAGGCAGGTACAAAACCATAAATCTGTGATGTGCTGCAAACCAATCTGTGACAGCTGCAGAGTGGTGAAAAGCAATGTTATCGCAAACTATGACAAAAACTTGGGGGTTTCTTACTGGCTCCCCCTGTTCTGCTGGCACTAGCTGAGCATAGAGCTGTTCTAGGAAAGCTATAAGCCTTTCTGTGTTGTATGGGCCAATGAGTGGTGTGTTGAGAAGCAAACCATCATTGGCCATTGCAGCACACATGGTGATATTTCCCCCCCTTTGGCCTGGAACCTCCACAGTGGCCCTTTGACCTATAACATTCCTTCCTCTGCGCCGTGTTTTGGCAAGGTTAAATCCAGCTTCATCGATAAATACAAACGAATGTGGTCTTTCCAGTGCTTCCACCTCCATTACTCTCTGAAAAACAGTAAGTGCACAGTTTTACTGTAGAAATGCTAGTGTTTTTTTTTACTGTAAATATTTTGTATAGCTGTGTACGTAACCTCAGACGTCTTACCTGGACATATTGGTATCTTTGCTCTTTTACCCGTTCACTGTTTCTCTCGAACGGTACAGTGTATAACTGTTTCATTGTAACTTGGTGTTTCTTTAGGACTCGAGCAATAGTTGTTGTGCTGACAGAATTAACATTTTCAAATATATCATTATCAGCCAGCACTCTATCTTGAATCTCCCGCAGTTTTATTGCATTGTTGACAACAACCATGTCAACAATAGCATTTTCCTGCGCATCTGAAAATATTTTACCTCTTCCCCCTGTTGGGGGCAGCCTTTGGGTCCTGTTGTAAAAATATATTTTACAGTCAAACTTACTGTAATATATATCTGTGTAAATATTCTATAATTGCAATACAAAATAGATTCCTGTAATGTTTTCATTTACTGTAAGGATGTAACTCTCACCTGTTTGCATGATGGAAAATTCGCATTACAGATGCCACTGTGGATCTTTGCAGATTGGGTTGCACCCTCAACCCTGCCTCTCTCAATGAGAGACCATGGTTCACGACATGGTCTATAAGTGTAGCCCTTATTTCATCTGAAATAACAGCTCTTTGTCTTCTTTGTCTTCCTCCACGCATCCACCCTCTCCCTGCCACCCTTCTCCCTCCACGAACCCATTTTCCTTGTTCCATTTCCAAAATGAGTCTTTCTGAGCTCTACCTATATATACTGTAATATGTGTGTGTGTTCACTAACAAGTCTAAAACAAGACACCTGCTTAGCCTTTCAGCTGAAATTGCAATCAGCAGTGTTTGAAAGGCACAAGGCTGAAATCTATTCCGTTTTGAATGTGTGGTTCACAGTTTTGACAGCAGTGTGTTAGCATTTGAACAAAGTGCTGTAAATCCACAGTGTTGTGCAGGTTGTGGTTAAAGTCATGGGATAAGTGTGTAGAGTTTTTGAAAACTGTGTTCAAGCAATGAAAAACGAACTAGAGTTTGGTCCACATGAACTGCTGCTGTGCAGACTGTAGTTAGAGTTTTGCACATGTGACTCCAGTTGTGTCCACTGTCGTTTAGCAATCGAAAAAAACTGTAAGGCTTATATTTGCAAGCATCATTTTGAGCAGATGAGTACAGTACTGTCGGGTATACTTTGTGTTTTGGACAAGTTACCATGATGAGCAAAAAATACTGCAAAAATACAAAATGGTTGTAGGACTAGGCTAACGTTATTAGGGGTTTTCCCTGGACATATTGAAAACACGTTGGACTAACAAACCAACCATTAACCAGACTGTGTGAGTGAGTAAACTGTGTAAGTACATAATGAGTGGCATCAGTCTTCACTAATGTCCTGCCGCCAGTCTATTCAGAGTGACACCAGACAATGGCACCTTTCTCTGGGAAACCAGGGTGCATCACAAATATCACCCTATTCCCAATGTAGTGCACTACTTTTGAATCGGGCCCATAGGGCTCTAGTCAGAAGTAGTGCACTATATAGGGAATAGGGTGCCATTTGGGACTCATATCAGGTTCTTCAGGAAGAAGAGTGGTTAAAGAGATGCTGATTGTATTTCTGTCTATCTTTTCTCATGACAAACAAGAGGCAAGGGATCCAATTAAATTACATTTTTGAAGATTCTCTCCTCAACCCTGGAGAGTGTAACTTTTCCTCGAGGATGAGTTGTGTTCTACTACGTTGCCTCTGTTTGTTTGTCAGTGGATTAATTAATGAACAGTTGCAGTGAGTTGTCACTAGGGAGGGGTTTGTGGGAAGAATATTATTGATTCATTAATTTATTGTATGTATATGTACAGTGTCAAATCAAATAAAATCAAATTTTATTTGTCACATACACATGGTTAGCAGATGTTAATGCGAGTGTAGCGAAATGCTTGTGCTTCTAGTTCCGACAATGCAGTAATAACCAACAAGTAATCTAACTAACAATTCCAAAACTACTGTCTTGTACACAGTGTAAGGGGATAAAGAATATGTACATAAGGATATATGAATGAGTGATGGTACAGAGCAGCATAGGCAAGATACAGTAGATGGTATCGAGTACAGTATGTACAAATAAGATGAGTATGTAAACAAAGTGGCATAGTTTAAAGTGGCTAGTGATACATGTATTACATAAGGATACAGTCGATGATATAGAGTACAGTATATACGTATGCATATGAGATGAATAATGTAGGGTAAGTAACATTAGATAAGGTAGCATTGTTTAAAGTGGCTAGTGATATATTTACATCATTTCCCATCAATTCCCATTATTAAAGTGGCTGGGGTTGAGTCAGTGTCAGTGTGTTGGCAGCAGCCACTCAATGTTAGTGGTGGCTCTTTAACAGTCTGATGGCCTTGAGATAGAAGCTGTTTTTCAGTCTCTCGGTCCCAGCTTTGATGCACCTGTACTGACCTCGCCTTCTGGATGATAGCGGGGTGAACAGGCAGTGGCTCGGGTGGTTGATGTCCTTGATGATCTTTATGGCCTTCCTGTGACATCGGGTGGTGTAGGTGTCCTGGAGGGCAGGTAGTTTGCCCCCGGTGATGCGTTGTGCAGACCTCACCACCCTCTGGAGAGCCTTACGGTTGAAGGCGGAGCAGTTGCCGTACCAGGCGGTGATACAGCCCGCCAGGATGCTCTCGATTGTGCATCTGTAGAAGTTTGTGAGTGCTTTTGGTGACAAGCCAAATTTCTTCAGCCTCCTGAGGTTGAAGAGGCGCTGCTGCGCCTTCTTCACAATGCTGTCTGTGTGAGTGGACCAATTCAGTTTGTCTGTGATGTGTATGCCGAGGAACTTAAAACTTGCTACCCTCTCCACTACTGTTCCATCGATGTGGATAGGGGGGTGTTCCCTCTGCTGTTTCCTGAAGTCCACAATCATCTCCTTAGTTTTGTTGACGTTGAGTGTGAGGTTATTTTCCTGACACCACACTCCGAGGGCCCTCACCTCCTCCCTGTAGGCCGTCTCGTCGTTGTTGGTAATCAAGCCTACCACTGTTGTGTCGTCCGCAAACTTGATGATTGAGTTGGAGGCGTGCGTGGCCACGCAGTCGTGGGTGAACAGGGAGTACAGGAGAGGGCTCAGAACGCACCCTTGTGGGGCCCCAGTGTTGAGGATCAGCGGGGAGGAGATGTTGTTGCCTACCCTCACCACCTGGGGGCGGCCCGTCAGGAAGTCCAGTACCCAGTTGCACAGGGCGGGGTCGAGACCCAGGGTCTCGAGCTTGATGACGAGCTTGGAGGGTACTATGGTGTTGAATGCCGAGCTGTAGTCAATGAACAGCATTCTCACATAGGTATTCCTCTTGTCCAGATGGGTTAGGGCGGTGTGCAGTGTGGTTGAGATTGCATCGTCTGTGGACCTATTTGGGCGGTAAGCAAATTGGAGTGGGTCTAGGGTGTCAGGTAGGGTGGAGGTGATATGGTCCTTGACTAGTCTCTCAAAGCACTTCATGATGACGGAAGTGAGTGCTACGGGGCGGTAGTCGTTTAGCTCAGTTACCTTAGCTTTCTTGGGAACAGGAACAATGGTGGCCCTCTTGAAGCATGTGGGAACAGCAGACTGGTATAGGGATTGATTGAATATGTCCGTAAACACACCGGCCAGCTGGTCTGCGCATGCTCTGAGGGCGCGGCTGGGGATGCCGTCTGGGCCTGCAGCCTTGCGAGGGTTAACACGTTTAAATGTCTTACTCACCTCGGCTGCAGTGAAGGAGAGACCGCATGTTTTCGTTGCCGGCCGTGTCAGTGGCACTGTATTGTCCTCAAAGCGGGCAAAAAAGTTGTTTAGTCTGCCTGGGAGCAGGACATCCTGGTCCGTGACTGGGCTGGATTTCTTCCTGTAGTCCGTGATTGACTGTAGACCCTGCCACATGCCTCTTGTGTTTGAGCCGTTGAATTGAGATTCTACTTTGTCTCTGTACTGACGCTTAGCTTGTTTGATAGCCTTGCGGAGGGAATAGCTGCACTGTTTGTATTCGGTCATGTTACCAGACACCTTCCCCTGATTAAAAGCAGTGGTTCGCGCTTTCAGTTTCACGCGAATGCTGCCATCAATCCACGGTTTCTGGTTAGGGAATGTTTTAATCGTTGCTATGGGAACAACATCTTCAACGCACGTTCTAATGAACTCACACACCGAATCAGCGTATTCGTCAATGTTGTTGTCTGACGCAATACGAAACATGTCCCAGTCCACGTGGTGGAAGCAGTCTTGGAGTGTGGAGTCAGCTTGGTCGGACCAGCGTTGGGCAGACCTCAGCGTGGGAGCCTCTTGTTTTAGTTTCTGTCTGTAGGCAGGGATCAACAAAATGGAGTCGTGGTCAGCTTTTCCGAAAGGGGGGCGGGGCAGGGCCTTATATGCGTCGCGGAAGTTAGAGTAACAATGATCCAAGGTCTTTCCACCCCTGGTTGCGCAATCGATATGCTGATAAAATTTAGGGAGTCTTGTTTTCAGATTAGCCTTGTTAAAATCCCCAGCTACAATGAATGCAGCCTCCGGATGAATGGTTTCCAGTTTGCAAAGAGTTAAATAAAGTTCGTTCAGAGCCATCGATGTGTCTGCTTGGGGGGGGGATGTATACGGCTGTGATTATAATCGAAGAGAATTCTCTTGGTAGATAATGCGGTCTACATTTGATTGTGAGGAATTCTAAATCAGGTGAACAGAAGGATTTGAGTTCCTGTATGTTTCTTTCATCACACCATGTCACGTTAGTCATAAGGCATACGCCCCCGTCCCTCTTCTTACCAGAAAGTTGTTTGTTTCTGTCTGCGCGATGTGTGGAGAAACCCGTTGGCTGCACCGCTTCGGATAGAGTCTCTCCAGTGAGCCACGTTTCCGTGAAGCAAAGAACGTTACAGTCTCTGATGTCCCTCTGGAATGCTACCCTTGCTCGGATTTCATCAACCTTGTTGTCAAGAGACTGGACATTGGCAAGAAGAATGCTAGGGAGTGGTGCACGATGTGCCCGTCTCCGGAGTCTGACCAGAAGACCGCCTCGTTTCCCTCTTTTTCGGAGTTGTTTTTTTTTGGGGTCGCTGCATGGAATCCACTCAGTTGTCCTGTTTGTAAGGCAGAACACAGGATCCGCGTCGCGAAAAACATATTCTTGGTAGTACTGATGGTGAGTTGATGCTGATCTTATATTCAGTAGTTCTTCTCGACTGTATGTAATGAAACCTAAGATGACCTGGGGTACTAATGTAAGAAATAACACGTAAAAAAACAAAAAACTGCATAGTTTCCTAGGAACGCGAAGCGAGGCGGCCATCTCTGTCGGCGCCGGAAGGGACTTATGGTTTGGAAAACCATGTGTGTGTGTGTGTGTGTGTGTGTGTGTGTGTGTGTGTGTGTCCTTTTGAGAAGTGTAACTTGGTATTAAAAAAAACGTGTGGATTTGACCTCATTTTAACATTCTGTCATAAAGACAACATGTTCAACCTAATAAAAAACATGTCTTCCCATCTCAGGTTAAAAATGTATTTAAATACTGCAGTAGGTGCCTATTAATTAAGTGCCAGATAAAGTAACAGTGTTGACTGTAACAGGGTTGACAATTTCATCAGATATCAGCCAGGAATCCCCTTGTGACAGGGGGAATGGAAACTTGTCGTGTGCAACAGGGAGGGGGAAATGAATGCTTCACCAAAAAAAAATTAATTGGTAAAAGTCAGAAATGACTTTGTCAAAGCAACAATAACAAACTAGGACTTTGAGATGATGGTGAAAACTTGGGAGACATTTTTGAGCTCGGTGGGTTAAGATCTTCCTAAAAGTCACAGAGGGTGCGCGGAGGGACTTGTCAGAATGCTGAATTTTGACACTTTAGCAAGCCTTATCCATAAGAAAATCGGAATTATTGAATTCTCTATGCGGTCTATATTAATGGGCACTTAATTTATTATAACAGGCTTTTTACAATTCAATATTTGTGCAAAATTCTACTTAAACTATCACAGGGCGCAAAAGGCATTCATTTCATGGAACGACACAGATATTTCTATCCTGCATGTATCCGTGTACAGTATGAAATACACGGTTTAGTAATAGCTGTTAACTCAGGTCCTGAGCAGTTCATTTTTGTTAAGAATATAACAGACTTGTTGGCAACATTGTTTAAATGGCACATCACATATGGTAGAGGAGCTAGGAGCTGTGAGACCCACTGTTGAATGTGATGGATAGTGAAAAGGCCTTCAGGCTAGCATCACTTTCAGGCAGTGTCTCTACTTATCCATGATTCATCTCCCATCTCCTCTCGCTCTCTCTCTCTCTCTCTCTCTCTCTCTCTCTCTCTCTCTCTCTCTCACTCTCTCTTTATATTAATGCAACAACTACATTGGTGGGGAATGAGATGTGATATAACAGGTAAAATATAGATGCATTACAATATACTCCAACCCATTCTCTGATATTTCTATACAACCTGTGGATCAGCTGTGCATCTGCCCTGAAAGCTGGAACATATACAAAATGAAACTCTCCAACCATGGCCTGTTGGAAATTATTGGAGTCTCACAGTGTTCAAGAATACCCGAGAAGTCTCACAGTGTTCCAGAATACCTGAGAAGTCTCACAGTGTTCCAGAATACCTGAGAAGTCTCACAGTGTTCCAGAATACCGGAGAAGTCTCACAGTGTTCCAGAATACCGGAGAAGGAGGCAGGTTTCATGTTCCTGTCACGCAGGATTCCTACAGGACGTGGTCACGCCCACTCAGATCCCCCCCACCCCACACTGACGACAGACCAGCACGCTGTTTCATATATTCTGCATGGGAATGAAAGGAAAAAGAGGAGTAGGAGGGTGGGAAGAAGAGGGGGGGAGAAGGAAGTAGAGAGTGATGGAAGGAGGACGAGGGGAATGAGGTGGAGGACGAGGGGACGAGGAAAGTATACAGGTGAAGAGGAGGGGAGAAGGAAGTAGAGAGTGATGGAAGGAGGACGAGGGGAATGAGGTGGAGGACGAGGGGATGAGGAAAGTATACAGGTGAAGAGGAGGGGAGAAGGAAGTAGAGAGTGATGGAAGGAGGACGAGGGGAATGAGGTGGAGGACGAGGGGACGAGGAAAGTATACAGGTGAAGAGGAGGGGAGAAGGAAGTAGAGAGTGATGGAAGGAGGACGAGGGGAATGAGGTGGAGGACGAGGGGACGAGGAAAGTATACAGGTGAAGAGGAGGGGAGAAGGAAGTAGAGAGTGATGGAAGGAGGACGAGGGGAATGAGGTGGAGGACGAGGGGACGAGGAAAGTATACAGGTGAAGAGGAGGGGAGAAGGAAGTAGAGAGTGATGGAAGGAGGACGAGGGGAATGAGGTGGAGGACGAGGGGACGAGGAAAGTATACAGGTGAAGAGGACGGGAGAAGGAAGTAGAGAGTGATGGAAGGAGGACGAGGGGAATGAGGTGGAGGATGAGGGGACGAGGAAAGTATACAGGTGAAGAGGAGGGGAGAAGGAAGTAGAGAGTGATGGAAGGAGGACGAGGGGAATGAGGTGGAGGACGAGGGGACGAGGAAAGTATACAGGTGAAGAGGAGGGGAGAAGGAAGTAGAGAGTGATGGAAGGAGGACGAGGGGAATGAGGTGGAGGACGAGGGGACGAGGAAAGTATACAGGTGAAGAGGAGGGGAGAAGGAAGTAGAGAGTGATGGAAGGAGGACGAGGGGAATGAGGTGGAGGACGAGGGGACGAGGAAAGTATACAGGTGAAGAGGAGGGGAGAAGGAAGTAGAGAGTGATGGAAGGAGGACGAGGGGAATGAGGTGGAGGACGAGGGGACGAGGAAAGTATACAGGTGAAGAGGAGGGGAGAAGGAAGTAGAGAGTGATGGAAGGAGGACGAGGGGAATGAGGTGGAGGACGAGGGGACGAGGAAAGTATACAGGTGAAGAGGAGGGGAGAAGGAAGTAGAGAGTGATGGAAGGAGGACGAGGGGAATGAGGTGGAGGACGAGGGGACGAGGAAAGTATACAGGTGAAGAGGAGGGGAGAAGGAAGTAGAGAGTGATGGAAGGAGGACGAGGGGAATGAGGTGGAGGACGAGGGGACGAGGAAAGTATACAGGTGAAGAGGAGGGGAGAAGGAAGTAGAGAGTGATGGAAGGAGGACGAGGGGAATGAGGTGGAGGACGAGGGGACGAGGAAAGTATACAGGTGAAGAGGAGGGGAGAAGGAAGTAGAGAGTGATGGAAGGAGGACGAGGGGACGAGGAAAGTATACAGGTGAAGAGGAGGGGAGAAGGAAGTAGAGAGTGATGGAAGGAGGACGAGGGGACGAGGAAAGTATACAGGTGAAGAGGAGGGGAGAAGGAAGTAGAGAGTGATGGAAGGAGGACGAGGGGACGAGGAAAGTATACAGGTGAAGAGGAGGGGAGAAGGAAGTAGAGAGTGATGGAAGGAGGACGAGGGGACGAGGAAAGTATACAGGTGAAGAGGAGGGGAGAAGGAAGTAGAGAGTGATGGAAGGAGGACGAGGGGACGAGGAAAGTATACAGGTGAAGAGGAGGGGAGAAGGAAGTAGAGAGTGATGGAAGGAGGACGAGGGGACGAGGAAAGTATACAGGTGAAGAGGAGGGGAGAAGGAAGTAGAGAGTGATGGAAGGAGGACGAGGGGACGAGGAAAGTATACAGGTGAAGAGGAGGGGAGAAGGAAGTAGAGAGTGATGGAAGGAGGACGAGGGGACGAGGAAAGTATACAGGTGAAGAGGAGGGGAGAAGGAAGTAGAGAGTGATGGAAGGAGGACGAGGGGACGAGGAAAGTATACAGGTGAAGAGGAGGGGAGAAGGAAGTAGAGAGTGATGGAAGGAGGACGAGGGGACGAGGAAAGTATACAGGTGAAGAGGAGGGGAGAAGGAAGTAGAGAGTGATGGAAGGAGGACGAGGGGACGAGGAAAGTATACAGGTGAAGAGGAGGGGAGAAGGAAGTAGAGAGTGATGGAAGGAGGACGAGGGGACGAGGAAAGTATACAGGTGAAGAGGAGGGGAGAAGGAAGTAGAGAGTGATGGAAGGAGGACGAGGGGACGAGGAAAGTATACAGGTGAAGAGGAGGGGAGAAGGAAGTAGAGAGTGATGGAAGGAGGACGAGGGGACGAGGAAAGTATACAGGTGAAGAGGAGGGGAGAAGGAAGTAGAGAGTGATGGAAGGAGGACGAGGGGACGAGGAAAGTATACAGGTGAAGAGGAGGGGAGAAGGAAGTAGAGAGTGATGGAAGGAGGACGAGGGGACGAGGAAAGTATACAGGTGAAGAGGAGGGGAGAAGGAAGTAGAGAGTGATGGAAGGAGGACGAGGGGACGAGGAAAGTATACAGGTGAAGAGGAGGGGAGAAGGAAGTAGAGAGTGATGGAAGGAGGACGAGGGGACGAGGAAAGTATACAGGTGAAGAGGAGGGGAGAAGGAAGTAGAGAGTGATGGAAGGAGGACGAGGGGACGAGGAAAGTATACAGGTGAAGAGGAGGGGAGAAGGAAGTAGAGAGTGATGGAAGGAGGACGAGGGGACGAGGAAAGTATACAGGTGAAGAGGAGGGGAGAAGGAAGTAGAGAGTGATGGAAGGAGGACGAGGGGACGAGGAAAGTATACAGGTGAAGAGGAGGGGAGAAGGAAGTAGAGAGTGATGGAAGGAGGACGAGGGGACGAGGAAAGTATACAGGTGAAGAGGAGGGGAGAAGGAAGTAGAGAGTGATGGAAGGAGGACGAGGGGACGAGGAAAGTATACAGGTGAAGAGGAGGGGAGAAGGAAGTAGAGAGTGATGGAAGGAGGACGAGGGGACGAGGAAAGTATACAGGTGAAGAGGAGGGGAGAAGGAAGTAGAGAGTGATGGAAGGAGGACGAGGGGACGAGGAAAGTATACAGGTGAAGAGGAGGGGAGAAGGAAGTAGAGAGTGATGGAAGGAGGACGAGGGGACGAGGAAAGTATACAGGTGAAGAGGAGGGGAGAAGGAAGTAGAGAGTGATGGAAGGAGGACGAGGGGACGAGGAAAGTATACAGGTGAAGAGGAGGGGAGAAGGAAGTAGAGAGTGATGGAAGGAGGACGAGGGGACGAGGAAAGTATACAGGTGAAGAGGAGGGGAGAAGGAAGTAGAGAGTGATGGAAGGAGGACGAGGGGACGAGGAAAGTATACAGGTGAAGAGGAGGGGAGAAGGAAGTAGAGAGTGATGGAAGGAGGACGAGGGGACGAGGAAAGTATACAGGTGAAGAGGAGGGGAGAAGGAAGTAGAGAGTGATGGAAGGAGGACGAGGGGACGAGGAAAGTATACAGGTGAAGAGGAGGGGAGAAGGAAGTAGAGAGTGATGGAAGGAGGACGAGGGGACGAGGAAAGTATACAGGTGAAGAGGAGGGGAGAAGGAAGTAGAGAGTGATGGAAGGAGGACGAGGGGACGAGGAAAGTATACAGGTGAAGAGGAGGGGAGAAGGAAGTAGAGAGTGATGGAAGGAGGACGAGGGGACGAGGAAAGTATACAGGTGAAGAGGAGGGGAGAAGGAAGTAGAGAGTGATGGAAGGAGGACGAGGGGACGAGGAAAGTATACAGGTGAAGAGGAGGGGAGAAGGAAGTAGAGAGTGATGGAAGGAGGACGAGGGGACGAGGAAAGTATACAGGTGAAGAGGAGGGGAGAAGGAAGTAGAGAGTGATGGAAGGAGGACGAGGGGACGAGGAAAGTATACAGGTGAAGAGGAGGGGAGAAGGAAGTAGAGAGTGATGGAAGGAGGACGAGGGGACGAGGAAAGTATACAGGTGAAGAGGAGGGGAGAAGGAAGTAGAGAGTGATGGAAGGAGGACGAGGGGACGAGGAAAGTATACAGGTGAAGAGGAGGGGAGAAGGAAGTAGAGAGTGATGGAAGGAGGACGAGGGGACGAGGAAAGTATACAGGTGAAGAGGAGGGGAGAAGGAAGTAGAGAGTGATGGAAGGAGGACGAGGGGACGAGGAAAGTATACAGGTGAAGAGGAGGGGAGAAGGAAGTAGAGAGTGATGGAAGGAGGACGAGGGGACGAGGAAAGTATACAGGTGAAGAGGAGGGGAGAAGGAAGTAGAGAGTGATGGAAGGAGGACGAGGGGACGAGGAAAGTATACAGGTGAAGAGGAGGGGAGAAGGAAGTAGAGAGTGATGGAAGGAGGACGAGGGGACGAGGAAAGTATACAGGTGAAGAGGAGGGGAGAAGGAAGTAGAGAGTGATGGAAGGAGGACGAGGGGACGAGGAAAGTATACAGGTGAAGAGGAGGGGAGAAGGAAGTAGAGAGTGATGGAAGGAGGACGAGGGGACGAGGAAAGTATACAGGTGAAGAGGAGGGGAGAAGGAAGTAGAGAGTGATGGAAGGAGGACGAGGGGACGAGGAAAGTATACAGGTGAAGAGGAGGGGAGAAGGAAGTAGAGAGTGATGGAAGGAGGACAAGGGGACGAGGAAAGTATACAGGTGAAGAGGAGGGGAGAAGGAAGTAGAGAGTGATGGAAGGAGGACGAGGGGACGAGGAAAGTATACAGGTGAAGAGGAGGGGAGAAGGAAGTAGAGAGTGATGGAAGGAGGACGAGGGGACGAGGAAAGTATACAGGTGAAGAGGAGGGGAGAAGGAAGTAGAGAGTGATGGAAGGAGGACGAGGGGACGAGGAAAGTATACAGGTGAAGAGGAGGGGAGAAGGAAGTAGAGAGTGATGGAAGGAGGACGAGGGGACGAGGAAAGTATACAGGTGAAGAGGAGGGGAGAAGGAAGTAGAGAGTGATGGAAGGAGGACGAGGGGACGAGGAAAGTATACAGGTGAAGAGGAGGGGAGAAGGAAGTAGAGAGTGATGGAAGGAGGACGAGGGGACGAGGAAAGTATACAGGTGAAGAGGAGGGGAGAAGGAAGTAGAGAGTGATGGAAGGAGGACGAGGGGACGAGGAAAGTATACAGGTGAAGAGGAGGGGAGAAGGAAGTAGAGAGTGATGGAAGGAGGACGAGGGGACGAGGAAAGTATACAGGTGAAGAGGAGGGGAGAAGGAAGTAGAGAGTGATGGAAGGAGGACGAGGGGACGAGGAAAGTATACAGGTGAAGAGGAGGGGAGAAGGAAGTAGAGAGTGATGGAAGGAGGACGAGGGGAATGAGGTGGAGGACGAGGGGACGAGGAAAGTATACAGGTGAAGAGGAGGGGAGAAGGAAGTAGAGAGTGATGGAAGGAGGACGAGGGGACGAGGAAAGTATACAGGTGAAGAGGAGGGGAGAAGGAAGTAGAGAGTGATGGAAGGAGGACGAGGGGACGAGGAAAGTATACAGGTGAAGAGGAGGGGAGAAGGAAGTAGAGAGTGATGGAAGGAGGACGAGGGGACGAGGAAAGTATACAGGTGAAGAGGAGGGGAGAAGGAAGTAGAGAGTGATGGAAGGAGGACGAGGGGACGAGGAAAGTATACAGGTGAAGAGGAGGGGAGAAGGAAGTAGAGAGTGATGGAAGGAGGACGAGGGGACGAGGAAAGTATACAGGTGAAGAGGAGGGGAGAAGGAAGTAGAGAGTGATGGAAGGAGGACGAGGGGACGAGGAAAGTATACAGGTGAAGAGGAGGGGAGAAGGAAGTAGAGAGTGATGGAAGGAGGACGAGGGGACGAGGAAAGTATACAGGTGAAGAGGAGGGGAGAAGGAAGTAGAGAGTGATGGAAGGAGGACGAGGGGACGAGGAAAGTATACAGGTGAAGAGGAGGGGAGAAGGAAGTAGAGAGTGATGGAAGGAGGACGAGGGGACGAGGAAAGTATACAGGTGAAGAGGAGGGGAGAAGGAAGTAGAGAGTGATGGAAGGAGGACGAGGGGACGAGGAAAGTATACAGGTGAAGAGGAGGGGAGAAGGAAGTAGAGAGTGATGGAAGGAGGACGAGGGGACGAGGAAAGTATACAGGTGAAGAGGAGGGGAGAAGGAAGTAGAGAGTGATGGAAGGAGGACGAGGGGACGAGGAAAGTATACAGGTGAAGAGGAGGGGAGAAGGAAGTAGAGAGTGATGGAAGGAGGACGAGGGGACGAGGAAAGTATACAGGTGAAGAGGAGGGGAGAAGGAAGTAGAGAGTGATGGAAGGAGGACGAGGGGACGAGGAAAGTATACAGGTGAAGAGGAGGGGAGAAGGAAGTAGAGAGTGATGGAAGGAGGACGAGGGGACGAGGAAAGTATACAGGTGAAGAGGAGGGGAGAAGGAAGTAGAGAGTGATGGAAGGAGGACGAGGGGACGAGGAAAGTATACAGGTGAAGAGGAGGGGAGAAGGAAGTAGAGAGTGATGGAAGGAGGACGAGGGGACGAGGAAAGTATACAGGTGAAGAGGAGGGGAGAAGGAAGTAGAGAGTGATGGAAGGAGGACGAGGGGAATGAGGTGGAGGACGAGGGGACGAGGAAAGTATACAGGTGAAGAGGAGGGGAGAAGGAAGTAGAGAGTGATGGAAGGAGGACGAGGGGACGAGGAAAGTATACAGGTGAAGAGGAGGGGAGAAGGAAGTAGAGAGTGATGGAAGGAGGACGAGGGGACGAGGAAAGTATACAGGTGAAGAGGAGGGGAGAAGGAAGTAGAGAGTGATGGAAGGAGGACGAGGGGACGAGGAAAGTATACAGGTGAAGAGGAGGGGAGAAGGAAGTAGAGAGTGATGGAAGGAGGACGAGGGGAATGAGGTGGAGGACGAGGGGACGAGGAAAGTATACAGGTGAAGAGGAGGGGAGAAGGAAGTAGAGAGTGATGGAAGGAGGACGAGGGGACGAGGAAAGTATACAGGTGAAGAGGAGGGGAGAAGGAAGTAGAGAGTGATGGAAGGAGGACGAGGGGACGAGGAAAGTATACAGGTGAAGAGGAGGGGAGAAGGAAGTAGAGAGTGATGGAAGGAGGACGAGGGGACGAGGAAAGTATACAGGTGAAGAGGAGGGGAGAAGGAAGTAGAGAGTGATGGAAGGAGGACGAGGGGACGAGGAAAGTATACAGGTGAAGAGGAGGGGAGAAGGAAGTAGAGAGTGATGGAAGGAGGACGAGGGGACGAGGAAAGTATACAGGTGAAGAGGAGGGGAGAAGGAAGTAGAGAGTGATGGAAGGAGGACGAGGGGACGAGGAAAGTATACAGGTGAAGAGGAGGGGAGAAGGAAGTAGAGAGTGATGGAAGGAGGACGAGGGGACGAGGAAAGTATACAGGTGAAGAGGAGGGTAGAAGGAAGTAGAGAGTGATGGAAGGAGGACGAGGGGACGAGGAAAGTATACAGGTGAAGAGGAGGGGAGAAGGAAGTAGAGAGTGATGGAAGGAGGACGAGGGGACGAGGAAAGTATACAGGTGAAGAGGAGGGGAGAAGGAAGTAGAGAGTGATGGAAGGAGGACGAGGGGACGAGGAAAGTATACAGGTGAAGAGGAGGGGAGAAGGAAGTAGAGAGTGATGGAAGGAGGACGAGGGGAATGAGGTGGAGGATGAGGGGACGAGGAAAGTATACAGGTGAAGAGGAGGGTGAGGATAAGTGAATGGACAGCAACAAGAGGAGGGAGAAGAGGAGGATTAGGGGGAGGGGGAAAAAGGGTAGAGAGTGGGGTCTGGAGTTTTGATGGCGGTGCCTTCAGGCTCCTCCAGGCGATAAGAAACACAGTCTTCTGAGAAGTCCCCAACGTCCTCGCTTAGCTCGGGCCCCTGGAGCGGAGAGGAAGAGAGGGGGCCCGCAGGCCGCTCTGTGATCATTAGGATTCACACTGGCTTTAGCAGCAGGTCTCCCTAGCCACGAATACTGCATATTTAGACCTAGGGATGGCTCCCTCTCCCCCTGCTTGTTGTGAGGGAGGGCTGGGGAGACGGGAGCCATGCAACAGGACTGAGGAGCAAAGGACTCAGATGGAGAGTTGGATTTCAACTACATTTACATCGACATTCAAATCAAATCAAATCAAATCAAATTTATTTATATAGCCCTTCGTACATCAGCTGATATCTCAAAGTGCTGTACAGAAACCCAGCCTAAAACCCCAAACAGCAAGCAATGCAGGTGTAGAAGCACATTCACTATACTATAGACTTCTCTGTGTAAGAGAGCTGCTTGGAATGTGCTGTTGTTGCGTTGGACATTTGTTCTGTTGTTACTGTATGATATGATATATGTTGTTTTCTCAGAAGATGACGTTTGTGATTCATTCTGTATGATTCAGCCCTGTTCAGATGAGTCGGAAGGCCTTTCATTGCTGTTTTGAATAATACATATGCTGTGACCATTAACTGGTTGTCATTGTGTGTTTAAACAAATGGCATAAATACAGGATGGGGTTCTTGTCTTCCACGTGATGTAAGTGGCTCAGGTGGTTAGAAAAGGACACCCCAAAACATCCCTCACCTCCCTCGCCTTCCCCCCTTCACCTCCAGCTACACAGCTGTTGTGCTGGTATCGATTTCTCCGGCCCCACTCTTTCCACAGCATCGTTATATAGGCCAGGGGAACGACCATTGGGCCCAGCCAACAGCCTAGCAGATGGACAAACCTTTACCCGGCTCCTTCAGAACAGCACTAGATGTCACGTTCTGACCTTAGTTCCTTTGTTATGTCTTTGTTTTAGTTTGGTCAGGGCGTGAGTTGGGGTGGGTAGTCTATGTTAGTTTTTCTATGTTGCGCTTATGTGTTTGGGAGAGGTGTGAGTGGTATGCACCAGATCTCCAGTGCTCACCCACAGCCCGGTTCAACCTGTGCCTGCACTCTGGATGGTCCGGGCTAAAATGGTGATCCAGCCGGGAGGAGTGGTGCCAAGGCTGCGCACCAGAGCTCCAGTGTTCCCCCACAGCACGGTCCATGCGGTGCCTCCTCCAAGCACCAGGCCTCCTGTAGGTCTCCCCATCCTGGTGGGTCCTGTGGCAGCCCCACGCACCAGGCTGTCTCTCCGTCTCCTCCCTCCAGGTCCGCCCGTCTGTCCTGAGCTGCCAGAGCCGCCCGTCTGTCCTGAGCTGCCAGAGCCGCCCGTCTGTCCTGAGCTGCCGGAGCCGCCCGTCTGTCCTGAGCTGCCGGAGCCGCCCGTCTCTCAGGAGCTGCCGGAGCCGCCCGTCAGTCAGGAGCTGCCGGAGCCGCCTGTCAGTCAGGAGCTGCCGGAGCCGCCCGTCAGTCAGGAGCTGCCGGAGCCGCCCATCACTCCGGCACTATCGGAGTCGCCCTTCACGCCCGCGCTGCCGGAGTCTCCCGCCTGTCCAGTGCTGCCGGAATCTCCCACCCGTCCGGTGCTGCCGGAATCTCCCGTCCATTCGGGGCCCGCTGCTAGGGTCCCCAGTCCGAGATCGGCGGCGAGGAGGCGGGGAAAGAAGCGGGCAAAGACTATGGTGGAGTGGGGTCCACGTCCCGCGCCAGAGCTACCACCAAGGACAGACGCCCACCCAGACCCTCCCCTATAGGTTCAGGTTTTGCGGCCGGAGTCGGGGGGGGGGGGGGGGGGGGGGGGTACTGTCACGTTCTGACCTTAGTTCCTTTGTTATGTCTTTGTTTTAGTTTGGTCTCAATCAGAGGCAGGTGTCGTTCGTTGTCTCTGATTGAGAATCATACTTAGGTAGCCTTTTCCCACCTGTGTTTTGTGGGTGATTATTTTCTGTTCAGTGTTTTTTCATTTCACCGTCCAGGACTGTTCGTTTGTCGTTTTGTTCAGTGTTCAGTTATTTTATAAAAATGATGGACACTTACCACGCTGCGCATTGGTCCTCCTCTCCTTCTCACGACAAATATCGTTACAGTAGATGGATGGAACACTCCTTCTAGGCCCGGGGAGAGAGAGAGACCCAGAGAGAGACTCAGAGAGACAGTGTAGTTGTTTTAATTGTTTGTGGTGTTAGTTGGCCTGGCTCTATAGACTCCACGCTGCAGGCTGGTTCTCAGGGGACCGGCACCCGAATGCAGGTCGTGACCCCGGTGCTAGCGGTGGAGCCTGACACACGGCAGGATCGAACTCAGGTACATATCAATTAACTCCCCAATTAACAGACACAAACAGAGATGCTGGGCCCAGATACTGAAGGGACAGGACAGGAAGCTGGGTGCAGGAGAACAACACTGAGCTGTTTGTCTATATGGAACCAGTATGCTATTAAGGGCTGTTCAGCTCTAGCCGAGGTGGCATTGATTGTGAATGGAGCATTGGTCTTGAGAGGGCAGGTACATGAAGGTTAAGAGATAGACTCAATCTGGCCATTAGGAAATATATGCTACAGCTAGTGTTCCAGAAGCTTTTTTGTCAAAGAACGGCCAATCAATTTAGTCGACATTTTGAGCTTGTAGACTACAGCCTATAAAGGACAATGTTGCTATGCTAAAAGCTGAAACATTGTTTACCATGTGAAGATGCTCTTTAAAATGCAATCTATGCACTTTATAGTCACTCTATGTGACAGGAGGTTGGGTACTCAGTTAAGAAGCACTGCCATTTCTGTGGGACATTCAATGCCCACGTCTGTTGTTTGGAAAGGCCTGTCTGTCAGGGAAGCACATCTCCTGGTACAGAGGAGAGGGTCATGTGGCTGACAGTGCTCAACTAGTAGTTATGGCAGCCCTGCCACGGCTCACTGACTCCACACAGTCACAAGAAAGGAGATGAGAATCATCAACGGTGTCCTCTTCTGCTCCACACACACAGGCACGGTCGTGCGTGGCACACACACAGAAAGACAGACATGCATGGACGGATGCATGTCCCACCCAAGCACACACATACTAACAGACACGCGCACATATATGCACCAAAGTAACCCACAGGCAAAAACGCAAACACCTTGACTTTGTCTATCAAAATACAAATAAAAATGTCTTGAAATACCTCATCAATATGCCGTGATGAATCAGAAGTATTTCACTTTTACTTTTGCCATTTTCACGGTAAATCACCTCACTTTTAAGGCCTTTATATTCATTCAATTGTTTAAGCCAGGCTGTGCCGTAGTCGGCAGACTGCTATCAGACTGAAAATATGTCTCACCCCATGAGTGAGTGCCCCAGTTATTAAGAAAAGCCAACAGTCCTTTAATCTCCTTTACAACTTAATGCTCCCAACTAAACGCTACACTGAGGAAGGCAGCGAAGCCTTCAAGTATGAAACATGAATATCTGCACTCAGGGGTTGGCCAATAAACTCCATTATAATGCATCAGGATCTATCTGGGGACCACTTTGCACATGGTTCTAAATGTATCATATCATCGCTGTTCGAGACATGACTTCACAATCTTGTGATGTAAGTATTATTGCAATTCATGAAATTCAAATACTAAGTTGGGCCGTTAATTTGAACTCTAAGCCGCAGGGAGAGAGATTTACAACTGGATGCTGTGTGGAGTTGAGGGCCGTTTTCATTTCCTTCCATTAAAGGAGTCAGTAGAAAGAGGGAGAGAAAAGGGGGGAGGACTGAGCCGTTGCGAGGTGTGACTGGCTGTCTTACTCTGAACTTCCCTATCCATGTCACTGAGGCATTTACTTACATCTGTTTCAATTGCAAAGGTCACATTCCTACACATTTACATGTAGTTGTGATAATGCAGCTATCCTAGTTAAGGCAGGCTTCTCCTGGCCTCCTGGTGTATCTTGCTTTGCATTTTGCATGAGCATATAGCCCCTGGAATTCTATAGTATTGTTTCCTGATACTTCCTGAAGGAATCGCGCTACACACACTCTCATGCCTGATAAGACGTGTGTCCTTGTCAGACATTAGAACAGGAACACACAGTGTCCTGGGGGTCAAGACAAACAGACAAAGTTCTCTGTTTCAAACTGGCATCAGCCACTAGATTAAAGAGCCCACAGTGGAAGCTCATGTGTGTTGTGGCCAGCCTATCACAAAACCACATGTCTCCTCAAATCAACCTATCACAGATGATTTCACCCTTGTTAGTGGTAGAAATTATTGTTTGAAGGTTTTAGCCGCTGTTACTGTTGCATTCACAAAGTGCGGAAAGAAAACACGTGAAGGGCAACATCGTCTTTCAAATTAATTTGTGCTGCAGAAGTTTTACGGTATCTTTTCACAGATCTGTGCTCTTCTGCGTGATTAAAACGTCCCCCTCAGTGATTGCCTTGCAGACAAATCAGCTCATCCTATACCTGTACTGCACCTCCACTTCAAGCCGTGCTCATCCTCCAAACATTGTCTGGACGGGGATTTCCCGACGGCCTCACCTTAACCCACAATAATCTCCCATAAGTGGCCTGTGATCTCACATTAGCAGTCATTTGTCAGATGACGCGGGCCAATGCTACGGGTTCAAACTGAAATTGGAAATGCCTCAGTGCGGCCAAACAGCCCAGCTGTAACCTCTCTTTGCTCTCTGTAACCCAGGCCAAGATACCATTATCTTCAAGGTATTCTAGGAGAAAAGGCTTCTGAATCTTTTGGTCATTTCAACTGTTTTGGTGAGCTCTTTGTTATCTCTCCGAGGTTCTTTCATTCATGTTCAGGCTCTGAGAGGAATGTTTTTAATGAGCACAGATGCAATTCAGAAGTCATTTTGCAGAGAGGCTGGAGAATTAAATCCAGCGTGTTTTTTGACTGTAGTCTCTGGTATCCAATAGCACCATGGAAAGAAAGGCGTAGCCTAGACTCCATACAGTATGTGCCTTGGGTCCTTTTCTACAGACAGCCTTATGACAGCATGATAATCATCATGAGACTGAAAATAGAATCAACTGGAACACTCTCCACTCATACAAGGAACATATATACTCGAGTTCAAAAATGTGGGGTCACTTAGAAATGTCCTTGTCTTTGAGGCCAGCGTCCCGGAGTCGCCTCTTCACTGTTGACGTTGACACTGGTGTTTTGCGGGTACTATTTAATGAAGCTGCCAGTTGAGGACTTCTGAGGCGTCTGTTTCTCAAACTAGACACTATAATGTACTTGTCCTGTTACTCAGTTGTGCACCGGGGCCTCCCACTCCTCTTTCTATTCTGGTTAGAGACAGTTTGAGCTGTTCTGTGAAGGGAGTAGTACAGTACACAGCGTTGTACGAGATCTTCAGTTTCTTGGCAATTACACAACTGGTCTAAAGAACGCCAGTTTTATTGCTTCTTTAATCAGGACAACAGTTTTCAGCTGTGCTAACATAATCCCAAAGTGGTTTTCTAATCAATTAGCCTTTTAAAATGATAAACTTGGATTAGCTAACACAACGTGCCTTTGGAACACAGGAGTGATGGTTGCTGATAATGGGCCTCCGTACACCTGTGTAGATATTCCATTAAAAATCAGCTGTTTCCAGCTACAATAGTCATTTACAACATTAACAATGTCTACAATGTATTTCTGATCAATTTGATGTTATTTTAATGGGAAAACGTGCTTTTCTTTAAAAAACAAGGACATTACTAAGTGACCCCAAACTTTTGAACGGTAATGTATGTTTCTGGTGAAATGTATTATCACTGATTATCACTATAGCAACATTATTTTTCTTTCTTTAATCACATTGTATCTACTCCTAGTGTTGCAACACCATTGTTGTTGTGGTTGTGTCTGTATACACATGGTACAGTGTGGACACAGTAGTAGGACACTATCTGAAGACCAGGTACCTTCCCACTGTGGACCTGCAGCACTGTTGAACAGCAGTCTTCATTGGGCCTCAGCTATCTGATACAGTCCATCCAAGTGGAGCGCTATTGAATCAGGAGAGTAAACCTCAGGGACATGGTCTAGCACACCCTGCTATATATGCATATATACAGTGCCTTGCGAAAGTATTCGGCCCCCTTGAACTTTGCGACCTTTTGCCACATTTCAGGCTTCAAACATAAAGATATAAAACTGTATATTTTTGTGAAGAATCAACAACAAGTGGGACAATCATGAAGTGGAACGACATTTATTGGATATTTCAAACTTTTTTAACAAATCAAAAACTGAAAAATTGGGCGTGCAAAATTATTCAGCCCTTTTACTTTCAGTGCAGCAAACTCTCTCCAGAAGTTCAGTGAGGATCTCTGAATGATCCAATGTTGACCTAAATGACTAATGATGATAAATACAATCCACCTGTGTGTAATCAAGTCTCCTTATAAATGCACCTGCACTGTGATAGTCTCAGAGGTCCGTTAAAAGCGCAGAGAGCATCATGAAGAACAAGGAACACACCAGGCAGGTCCGAGATACTGTTGTGAAGAAGTTTAAAGCCGGATTTGGATACAAAAAGATTTCCCAAGCTTTAAACATCCCAAGGAGCACTGTGCAAGCGATAATATTGAAATGGAAGGAGTATCAGACCACTGCAAATCTACCAAGACCTGGCCGTCCCTCTAAACTTTCAGCTCATACAAGGAGAAGACTGATCAGAGATGCAGCCAAGAGGCCCATGATCACTCTGGATGAACTGCAGAGATCTACAGCTGAGGTGGGAGACTCTGTCCATAGGACAACAATCAGTTGTATATTGCACAAATCTGGCCTTTATGGAAGAGTGGCAAGAAGAAAGCCATTTCTTAAAGATATCCATAAAAAGTGTCGTTTAAAGTTTGCCACAAGCCACCTGGGAGACACACCAAACATGTGGAAGAAGGTGCTCTGGTCAGATGAAACCAAAATTGAACTTTTTGGCCACAATGCAAAACGTTATGTTTGGCGTAAAAGCCACACAGCTGAACACACCATCCCTACTGTCAAACATGGTGGTGGCAGCATCATGGTTTGGGCCTGTTTTTCTTCAGCAGGGACAGGGAAGATGGTTAAAATTGATGGGAAGATGGATGGAGCCGAATACAGGACCATTCTGGAAGAAAACCTGATGGAGTCTGCAAAAGACCTGAGACTGGGACGGAAATTTGTCTTCCAACAAGACAATGATCCAAAACATAAAGCAAAATCTACAATGGAATGGTTCAAAATAAACATATCCAGGTGTTAGAATGGCCAAGTCAAAGTCCAGACCTGAATCCAATCGAGAATCTGTGGAAAGAACTGAAAACTGCTGTTCACAAATGCTCTCCATCCAACCTCACTGAGCTCGAGCTGTTTTGCAAGGAGGAATGGGAAAAAATTTCAGTCTCTCGATGTGCAAAACTGATAGAGACATACCCCAAGCGACTTACAGCTGTAATCGCAGCAAAAGGTGGCGCTACAAAGTATTAACTTAAGGGGGCTGAATAATTTTGCACGCCCAATTTTTCAGTTTTTGATTTGTTAAAAAAGTTTGAAATATCCAATAAATGTCGTTCCACTTCATGATTGTGTCCCACTTGTTGTTGATTCTTCACAAAAAAATACAGTTTTATAGCGTTATGTTTGAAGCCTGAAATGTGGCAAAAGGTCGCAAAGTTCAAGGGGGCCGAATACTTTCGCAAGGCACTGTATATACACTGCTCAAAAAAATAAAGGGAACACTTAAACAACACAATGTAAC
Source organism: Oncorhynchus mykiss (assembly GCF_013265735.2). NCBI lineage: Eukaryota > Metazoa > Chordata > Actinopteri > Salmoniformes > Salmonidae > Oncorhynchus > Oncorhynchus mykiss. The sequence goes on from NC_048571.1 coordinate 17,879,227, forward strand.
TCCAAGTCAATCACACTTCTGTGAAATCAAACTGTCCACTTAGGAAGCAACACTGATTGACAATACATTTCACATGCTGTTGTGCAAATGGAATAGACAACAGGTGGAAATTATAGGCACCCCCAATAAAGGAGTGGTTCTGCAGGTGGTGACCACAGACCACATCTCAGTTGTAATGCTTCCTGGCTGATGTTTTGGTCACTTTTGAATGCTGACGGTGCTTTCACTCTAGTGGTAGCATGAGACGGAGTCTACAACCCACACAAGTGGCTCAGGTAGTGCAGCTCATCCAGGATGGCACATCAATGCGAGCTGTGGCAAGAAGGTTTGCTGTGTCTGTCAGCGTAGTGTCCAGAGCATGGAGGCGCTACCAGGAGACAGGCCAGTATATCAGGAGACGTGGAAGAGGCCGTAGGAGGGCAACAACCCAGCAGCAGGACCGCTACCTCCACCTTTGTGCAAGGAGGAGCAGGAGGAGCACTGCCAGAGCCCTGCAAAATGACCTCCAGCAGGCCACAAATGTGCATGTGTCTGCTCAAATGGTCAGAATCAGACTCCATGAGGGTGGTATGAGGGCCCGACGTCCACACGTGGGGGTTGTGCTTACAGCCCAACACCGTGCAGGACATTTGGCATTTGCCAGAGAACACCAAGATTGGCAAATTCGCCACTGGCGCCCTGTGCTCTTCACAGATTAAAGCAGGTTCACACTGAGCACATGTGACAGACGTGACAGAGTCTGGAGACGCCGTGGAGAACGTTCTGCTGCCTGCAACATCCTCCAGCATGACCGGTTTGGCAGTGGGTCAGTCATGGTGCTCCATGTGCTCGCCAGAGGTAGCCTGACTGCCATTAGGTACCGAGATGAGATCCTCAGACCCCTTGTGAGACCATATGCTGGTGCGGTTGGCCCTGGGTTCCTCCTAATGCAAGACAATGCTAGACCTCATGTGGCTGGAGTGTGTCAGCAGTTCCTGCGAGAGGAAGGCATTGATGCTATGGACTGGCCCGCCCGTTCCCCAGACCTGAATTAAATTGAGCACATCTGGGACATCATGTCTCGCTCCATCCACCAACGCCACGTTGCACCACAGACTGTCCAGGAGTTGGCGGATGCTTTAGTCCAGGTCTGGGAGGAGATCCCTCAGGAGACCATCCACCACTTCATCAGGAGAATGCCCAGGCGTTGTAGGGAGGTCATACAGGCACGTGGAGGCCACACACACTACTGAGCCTCATTTTGACTTGTTTTAAGGACATTACATCAAAGTTGGATCAGCCTGTAGTGTGGTTTTCCACTTTAATTTTGAGTGTGACTCCAAATCCAGACCTCCATGGGTTGATAAATTTGATTTCCATTGATAATTTTTGTGTGATTTTGTTGTCAGCACATTCAACAATGTGAAGAAAAAAGTATTTAATAACAATATTTCATTCATTCAGATCTAGGATGTGTTATTTTAGTGTTCCCTTTATTTTTTTGAGCAGTGTATATATATATACATACACACGCTGAACATACGCAGCCCCTTGCTAATTGTGTAGACACATTGGTGACCATGAGAGGTTGTGGAGTGCTGCTGTCTGTGCTGCACCGAGCAAAGTAAATATAATACTGTGCTCTCTGTGACCTGTAACCCCCTCGCTGTAACAGCAGGAGGTACACATTCCCATACTGTATGAGCTAGACCTGCAGTGAACTTGTAATAACGCATCACTGAAATACTATATCTCTAAGGACCAAGATGCACAATCCTATAATGTACTAGAACGTTACCTAAAAAAAGGTTGAAATTACACATACATTTGGGGCAAGTCAGGATTTGACCCTAATTGAAAGATTTGAGTGTGATACTGTCAAGACAATCATTCACTCACACATTGTTTTATCCCTTGAGATGTTGACCCATTACCAGGCAGAGAATATACAAGATGCCAACTGTTTCAAAGGTCTGCACCACGTCTGCTAAATGGCATATATTACTGTTGTTATCATATGAAAAGGCCAGAGCAGGACTGCATCATGTGAAAAGGCCAGGCCAGAGCAGAACTGCATCATGTGAAAAGGCCAGGCCAGAGCAGAACTGCATCATGTGAAAAGGCCAGGCCAGAGCAGGACTGCATCATGTGAAAAGGCCAGGCCAGAGCAGAACTGCATCATGTGAAAAGGCCAGGCCAGAGCAGGACTGCATCATGTGAAAAGGCCAGGCCAGAGCAGAACTGCATCATGTGAAAAGGCCAGGCCAGAGCAGAACTGCATCATGTGAAAAGGCCAGGCCAGAGCAGGACTGCATCATGTGAAAAGGCCAGGCCAGAGCAGAACTGCATCATGTGAAAGGGCCAGGCCAGAGCAGAACTGCATCATGTGAAAGGGCCAGGCCAGAGCAGAACTGCATCATGTGAAAAGGCCAGGCCAGAGCAGGACCGCGATAATGTGAAAAGGCCAGGCCAGAGCAGGACTGCATCATGTGAAAAGGCCAGGCCAGAGCAGAACTGCATCATGTGAAAAGGCCAGACCAGAGCAGAACTGCATCATGTGAAAAGGCCTGGCCAGAGCAGGACTGCATCATGTGAAAAGGCCAGGCCAGAGCAGAACTGCATCATGTGAAAGGGCCAGGCCAGAGCAGAACTGCATCATGTGAAAAGGCCTGGCCAGAGCAGGACTGCATCATGTGAAAAGGCCAGACCAGAGCAGAACTGCATCATGTGAAAAGGCCAGGCCAGAGCAGAACTGCATCATGTGAAAAGGCCAGGCCAGAGCAGAACTGCATCATGTGAAAAGGCCAGGCCAGAGCAGGACTGCATCATGTGAAAAGGCCAGGCCAGAGCAGAACTGCATCATGTGAAAGGGCCAGGCCAGAGCAGAACTGCATCATGTGAAAAGGCCAGGCCAGAGCAGAACTGCATCATGTGAAAGGGCCAGGCCAGAGCAGGACTGCATCATGTGAAAGGGCCAGGCCAGAGCAGAACTGCATCACGTGAAAGGGCCAGACCAGAGCAGAACTGCATCATGTGAAAGGGCCAGGCCAGAGCAGAACTGCATCACGTGAAAGGGCCAGGCCAGAGCAGAACTGCATCATGTGAAAGGGCCAGACCAGAGCAGGACTGCATCATGTGAAAGGGCCAGGCCAGAGCAGAACTGCATCACGTGAAAGGGCCAGACCAGAGCAGAACTGCATCACGTGAAAGGGCCAGGCCAGAGCAGAACTGCATCACGTGAAAGGGCCAGGCCAGAGCAGAACTGCATCATGTGAAAGGGCCAGACCAGAGCAGGACTGCATCATGTGAAAGGGCCAGGCCAGAGCAGAACTGCATCACGTGAAAGGGCCAGGCCAGAGGAGAACTGCATCATGTGAAAAGGCCAGGCCAGAGCAGGACTGCATCATGTGAAAGGGCCAGGCCAGAGCAGAACTGCATCATGTGAAAGGGCCAGGCCAGAGCAGAACTGCATCACGTGAAAGGGCCAGGCCAGAGCAGAACTGCATCATGTGAAAAGGCCAGGCCAGAGCAGGACTGCATCATGTGAAAAGGCCAGGCCAGAGCAGAACTGCATCATGTGAAAAGGCCAGGCCAGAGCAGGACTGCATCATGTGAAAGGGCCAGGCCAGAGCAGGACTGCATCATGTGAAAGGGCCAGGCCAGAGCAGAACTGCATCATGTGAAAGGGCCAGGCCAGAGCAGAACTGCATCATGTGAAAGGGCCAGGCCAGAGCAGAACTGCATCATGTGAAAAGGCCTAGATAGGAGACAGAGAGCCATGGCGGTCAATGACGCCAGCACTCTCCCACTCTCAATTAAGGACGAACTCAAGAATAGACCTTTCAAGTAGTTAATTAGATGAAGCCAGTCGTTCATTCAGCGGAAGACTACGCCACAAACAATGAGGTGGTTACCAGCCATGAGCGGCGTTCAAAAAAAATACGGCTTATCACCATGGAGATGTGAGTTGGCTTCGATATCCCAACGTAAAAGAGTCGTCAGGTTGAAATGCAGATAGGATGTCATTATAATTTTTGGGGGCCTAATGATGGTCATTATGTGCCAGCCCTGATTGAATTCCATTTGTTAGTTCCACATTTGAGCCGAGTTGGAATAATTACCATTTAAGTGTCTCCATTAAAATTAATGTAAAATTGTTCATGGCCCAGACGTCTCTGGCTTTTTTGAGACTAACATGTTATTCTTTGATTGAGAACTGTTACAAGGATGTACTTTAGTTTTAGTTATAATATAGAATTAAGGAGAATGTGAAATGGACAGGTGGTTTTATGATTTTATTTGAATACATTTAAATTATTGCATAGTGTTAAATCAAATATCATATTAATTAATGTAATTTAATCATTAAAGCAAACCACATGGAAAACGTTAGACTATTTAAAGGTCTGCAATGATGAATTTACTGTGTTAAATGAGGCCTCACCTCCTGGTTACACTAGTGACCATATCCCCCGTGCATCCCGCTAAGGCAGAGGTGTTGCTAACATTTACGATAGCAAATTTCAATTTACAAAAAAAACTATTACGTTTTCGTCTTTTGAGCTACTAGTCATGAAATCTATGCAACCTACTCAATCACTTTTTATAGCTACTGTTTACAGGCGTCCTGGGCCGTATACCGCGTTCCTCACTGAGTTCCCTGAATTCCTATCGGACCTTGTAGCCATAGCAGATAATATTCAAATTTTTGGTGACTTTAATATTCACATGGAAAAGTCCACAGACCCACTCCAAAAGGCTTTCGGAGCCATCATCGACTAAGTGGGTTTTGTCCAACATGTCTCTGGATCTACTCACTGTCACAGTCATACTCTGGACCTAGTTTTGTCCCATGGAATAAATGTTGTGGATCTTAATGTTTTTCCTCATAATCCTGGACTATCGGACCACCATTTTATTATATTTGCATTGCAACAAATAATCTGCTCAGACCCCAACCAAGGAGCATCAAAAGTCGTGCTATAAATTCTCAGACAACACAAATATTCCTTGATGCCCTTCCAGGACAAAAATCAGTAACTGAGGAACTTAATTTAACCTTGCGCAATACCCTAAACGGACCCCTAAAAACTAAAATAATTTGTCATAAGAAACTAGCTCCCTGGTATACAGAAAAAAACAGAGCTCTGAAGCAAGCTTCCAAAAAATTGGAACGGAAATGGCGCCACACCAAACTGGAAGTATTCCGACTAGCTTGGAATGACAGTGCCCTGCAGTATCGAAGAGCCCTCACTGCTGCTCGATCATCCAATTTTTCCAACTTAATTGAGGAAAATAAGGACGATCTGAAATTTATTTTTGATACTGTCGCAAAGTTAACTAAAAAGCAGCATTCCCCAAGTGAGGATGGCTTTCACTTCAGTAGTAATAAATTCATGAACTTCTTTGAGGAAAAGATCAGGATTATTGGAAGGCAAATTACGGACTCCTCTTTAAATCTGCATATTCCTCCAAAGCTCAGTTGTCCTGAGTCTGCACAACTCTGCCAGGACCTCAAGCTGCATACTGGACCCTATTCCAACTAAACTACTGAAAGAGCTGCTTCCTGTGCTTGGCCCTCCTATGTTGAACATAATAAACGGCTCTCTATCCACCGGATGTGTACCAAACTTACTACAAGTGGCAGTAATAAAGCCTCTCTTGGAAAAACCAAACCTTGACCCAGAAAATATAAAAAACTATTGGCCTATATCGAATCTTCCATTCCTCTCAAAAATGTTAGAAAAGGCTGTTGCGCAGCAACTCACTGCCTTCCTGAAGACAAACAATGTATACGAAATGCTTCAGTCTGGTTTTAGTCCCCATCATAGCACTGAGACTGCACTTGTGAAGGTGGTAAATTACCTTTTAATGGCATCAGACGGAGGCTCTGCATCTGTCCTCGTGCTCCTAGACCTTAGTGCTGCTTTTGATACCACCGATCACCACATTCTTTTGGAGAGACTGGAAACCCAAATTGATCTACATGGACAAGTTCTGGCCTGGTTTAGATCTTATCTGTCAGAAAGATATCAGTTTGTCTCTGTGGATGGTTTGTCCTCTGACAAATCAACTGTAAATTTCGGTGTTCCTCAAGGTTCCGTTTTAGGACCACTATTGTTTGCACTATATATTTTACCTCTTGGGGATGTCATTCGAAAACCTAATGTTAACTTTCACTGCTATGAGGATGACACACAGCTGTGCATTTCAATTAAACATGGTGAAGCCCCAAAATTGCCCTTGCTAGAAGCCTGTGTTTCAGACATAAGGAAGTGGATGGCTGCAAACGTTCTACTTTTAAACTCGGACAAAACAGAGATGCTTGTTCTAGGTCCCAAGAAACAAAGATATCTTCTGTTGAATCTGACAATTAATCTTGATGGTTGTACAGTCGTCTCAAATAAAACTGTGAAGGACCTCAGCGTTACTCTGGACCCTGATCTCTCTTTTGACAAACATATCAAGACTGTTTCAAGGACAGCTTTTTTCCATCTACGTAACATTGCAAAAATCAGAAACTTTCTGTCCAAAAATGATGAAGAAAAATTAATCCATGCTTTTGTTATTTCTAGGTTAGACTACTACAATGCTCTAATTTCCGGCTACCCGGATAAAGCACTAAATAAACTTCAGTTAGTGCTAAATACGGCTGCTTGAATCCTGACTAGAACCAACAAATTTGATCATATTACTCCAGTGCTAGCCTCCCTACACTGGCTTCCTGTTAAGGCAAGGGCTGATTTCAAGGTTTTACTGCTAACCTACAAAGCATTACATGGGCTTGCTCCTACCTATCTTTCTGATTTGATCCTGCCGTACATACCTACACGTATGCTACGGTCACAAGACGCAGGCCTCCTAATTGTCCCTAGAATTTCTAAGCAAACAGCTGGAGGCAGGGCTTTCTCCTATAGAGCTCAATTTTTATGGAACGGTCTGCCTACCAATGTGAGAGACGCAGACTCGTCTCAACCTTTAAGTCTTTACAGAAGACTCATTTCTTCAGTGGGTCATATGATTGAGTGTAGTCTGGCCCAGGAGTGTGAATGTGAATGGAAAGGCTCTGGAGCAACGAACCACCCTTGCTGTCTCTGCCTGGCCGGTTCCCCTCTTTCCACTGGGATTCTCTGTCTCTAACCCTATTACAGGGGCTCTGTCGCAGCCAGAGGTCCGAGGGGCGACGCACAATTGGCGTAGCGTCATCCGGGTTAGGGAGGGTTTGGCCGGTAGGGATATCCTTGTCTCATCGCGCACTAGCGACTCCTGTGGCGGGCCGGGCGCAGTGCACGCTAACCAGGTTGCCAGGTGCACAGTGTTTCCTCCGACACATTGGTGCGGCTGACTTCCGGGTTGGATGCGGCTTGGTTGGGTTGTGTTTCGGAGGACGCATGGCTTTCGACCTTCGTCTCTCCCGAGCCCGTACGGGAGTTGAGGCGATGAGACAAGATAGTAACTACTAACAATTGGATATCACGAAATTGGGTAGAAAAGGGGGTAAAAAAAATATTTTTTAAAAGGAATAAGGCTGGAACGTAACAAAATGTGGAAAAAGGGAAGTGGTCTGGATACTTTCCCTAATGCACTGTGTTGACTACACTATGCATGCTTAACAAGTCTGACCTTATCATGTATGGATTAGACTGCAATCTAATTGGCAAACACTTCTCAATGTGATCATCTTTCCACTATGTTCTGAGTGATCCACTGTGCTGTATTGATGCCATATGCTGCATTATAAATAATCCAATCAACAGCAGCAATGACACTTATTAGCTACCACCTGAAATCAGACTGACACAACATGTCTGCATGTTTATGAAAAGGACATGTTTTGTCTGTCTGGTTTCGCAGGCCTAAAAAGCATGTTTCTATTGTGCAGCAATAACAAACAACAGCATGTATGGTGTCCTTGCCCGCTGCAGTGGGAGTCCTCTCATGAGCCTGTCCACCTGAGTGGATGTAAGTGTGTGTTTGTGTAGCAGGCAGCGTTAACACACACGCACATGCACGCACACACACACACATACACACACACTCCCCTAATACAGCCATTCCCTTACACATTCACACAGCAGCAGCAGCGGGCGGCCAGCCTACCAATGCACTCGGTGAGGGGATTTGGCCAGCACCTAATCAATCAATGACAGATTACCTCGAAAGCCACTTCCACAGCCATTAAGGCAGGACAAATGCAGAAATGCAACTGAACAACTTGGAGTTTTAAGCCAACAGTGGGACTTCCTGGTTATTTGTCAAAGTCACTACTGCTGAGCCGCATGACTGGGTGCACAGAGTGAGTGTGTGGGGCGACTCACGTAGCAGACAGAGGCAAACCAACCAGGCGGGAGAGAGAGCGAGTGTGTGTGTGTGTGTGTGCCTGAATGTGTGTGTGTGTGGGTGTGTGCGCGCGCTCGTGTGTCTCTATGGGTTTGCGCCTCTATAGCCGTGACTCAGTGGGCCCAGTGGCGTTTACAGTAAATCACATTGCCTTTATTGCCAGATTTAGTAGCTTATTCTCAATAGGCTCTGTTCAATCTAAGCTCCGACCCATCAGGGTCTTAGTCTCAGTCCATAAAGGACAGCAGACCACACACCAGCAGAGACACACAGACCTTTCAGCCTGTCTACTCAGTCTATTTACTTCCTGATTCTCTGAACACTAGGCACTATGGAACAGTGACTGGGTTTCATTGTAAATACTCTCATTTTTCTCCCTTAGGCTTTCATTGCTTTTTGAGGGTGTTCTTTTTATATCAGTGTTCTCTATTCACTGGGGGTTTCTATGCAATGTAACTGCACTTAATGAGAGACACCAACACAATCCTATTTCACATAGGTACTATTACCAAGGGAACGTATTGTATTGTAGGGAATTTAGAAAGGTGAGATTTTTATGTTAGATTTCAGCTTCATTCAAATTGTACTTGACATCTTTATTTGTTAATAAGTATGGCAGGTTAAATGTTTGCATAATGATTTATAAATGAGGAATACAATTATATCTGTGATTTGAGGATTATAGACATCAAGGAAAGAAAATAGATTTGTATTCTTAATGTATGTAAAACACATTCTCTCAATTTAAATGTTTGATCTGTGTGACAGTTGATAAAACTACTTTGCCTTTATACAAAGCTGCTTGTTTTGTTTTTAAGGACGAGAAGCATCTCAAATTAAGCTTTTTAAGATGTTTTTGGATCCGGCACTTCAGTGGCCTACTAAATAATGCATAATCCAATCATAATATGACACCAGACAATGTTTTTCTTTTCATTTTCAGGATGACTGGGGAAAAAAACAGACATTCCTCCTGTAATTGATGTAAAACAAAAGTACAGCTTGTGGTCTTGAAGTGATGAAGGGTGACATCAAAGTCCTCGGGCAGAGGGGCTGTAATCCAGACAGTCACGTGACTAGGAACCCCTTCTCTAACCCCTGTGAGTGTAAGGAAGGAAAAACATTGTCAACGTCGAGGGTGTGCATGTGTGTGTGCGTCACCAAAAGTCACATGCATGTGTGTGTCGACAGTGTGTGTGTGGTAGGATGGAAACGAGGAGGGTGGAGCGAACGTCTACTGTGGGTTTAGCATCACTGTACACCCCCTCCTATTCAATTAAGAGCTAAAGCTCATTAGTGGCAGCGCCACATCATTACCTCTGAAATGGTTAATGACTTCAAATCCATTTAGATTAATGTAGCAGTAAAATCACGGCTAGGCCTGCTCAAATTCAACAAGGCCATGCTTACACATACAGTATACACACACACACACACACGCACGCACGCACGCACACACACACAGTCTATCTAGCCTATCCATTACTCTTAGGGAATCATGTTGGTGGTGGCGGACTGAGCTTTCTTGCAAATTCACTTTCAAATTGGACTTGTGGTTAATTTGAAAACTAAATCCGAATGATAGATGACTTTGGGAGATTCGGACACTAGGTGGTATTTTACCGATTAGTGTCAAATATTTCATGCCATCGTTGAATATTCAGTATCCCCTGAATTGCTGTCTTCACTGCAATTTGCAAATTAGATGCAAATATTCTGCCTACCACAGGAGGGTATTTTATGTGTGGAGACTACACAGTACTTTCTACATCAAGTCTGAAGTACTCTAGGTACTCCACCATTTCCTGCAAAAAAAATAATAGTGTAGTGGATCAAACGGAAAGGGACAAAGATATTACGCAAGTAGAGAGAAACCAACACAATTCGGAAGAAATTCGGAGTGTATGTGAAGTGTGGATATTATAAGTGAAGAAAAGGAGACAAATTCCATGTGTCCTGCCTGCTGACACAAGGACAAAAGGCTGGACACAAGGTGTGTGTGTCCTTGCGTGCGTATTTTCATGTATGTGTGTGCACTGTATGTGTATGCATGTGTTTGTGTATTTTTGTGTGTATGCATGTGTGTTTGTATATGTGTGTATTTGTGTGTGTGTGTGAGTGTGTGTTTACACACCCACAGCACCGTCAAGAATCACAGCGTGGCTGTATCTCAGAATGACCTCCAAGCCAGTCGGCAGCTGTGTGGACCTCACAGCCACGTAGGTACACCATCACGGTGGCTGGCACACACAAGGCGAGCCAAACCCCCTCCATTCTCAGCCCCCAAACCCTCCTAATGATTCAACGCTCTGTCTCTGTTGCATCACTTTCTATCACCACAGCAATACCAGTCCTAGTAGTGTGACTCACATTCAGCTGTGGCCTCCTATCGGCCTCAGTCCAGTCCAGGTTTCAACATAATGGGGGGGGGGGGGGGGACATTCTCTCAATGTGTCAAGTACTTTTTTGCAACAAAATAAGGGTGAGATTTACTCAGCATGTGAAGAAAATATGCAAATACGGTGAGTGTACAAAACATTAAGAACATCTTCCTAATATTGGGTTGCACCTAGCCTTTTGCACTCAGAACAGACTCAATTTGTCGGAGCATGGACTCTACAAGGTGTCGAAAACGGTCCATGTTGACTCCAATGCTTCCCACAGTTGTGTCAAGTTGGTTGGATGTCCAACTTGACGTAAAACTGTTGAGCGTGAAAAACCCAGCAGCATTGTCGTTCTTGACACACTCAAACCAGTGTATCTGGCACTTACTACCATACCCCATTCAAAGGCACTTAAATATTTTGTCTTGCCCATTCAACCTCTGAATGTCACACATACACAATACATGTCTCAATTGTCTCAAGATCTTTTTCTAACCTGTCTCCTCCCCTTCAGCTACACTGAATTAAGTTGATTTAACAGGTGACATTAATAAGGGATCACAGCTTTCAACTGGATTCACCTGGCCAGTCTATGGCATGGAAAGAGCAGGTGTTCCTAATGTTTTGTACACTCAGTGTAAATTGCACCTCTTATTTCTAGCGTGGAAAGTGTCTGTATATCTGCTTGTCTGTCGGTCTGTTGGTCTGTCTGTCTGCTTGTCTATCTGTCTGTCTATCTGTCTGTCTGGAGGTCTGCCTCACTGTCTGGAGGTATACCTGGGGACCACAAGGTGGTAGACCTACATTGGAACCTGTTTTGGGAGGTGTGATGGGAACTGGAGCACTGGGATTTGGAATAGCTCCATGCTGAACTGATGATGTCCAAACCAGAGGTCCCCGTAAAAGACCAGTGAAACCCTACAGTATACGGCCAGCCCTAGCCAGTCAGTCAGCCAGCCAGGCCATGTGTGATCAGGGGCTAAATTGAAGGGGAACAGAGTGGAACAGATGGGAGCATACAGTGGGAATTGAAGCGATTCTCTGTTAAAAATGGTCATCGAAATTGCAACCCCTTTTGGGGACAGTTTTATAGCACTTTAAAAAATAATTCCCATTTGAACCTCTTTGTGCGTCTAGGTGTGTGTGCGCGTGCACACTCACACATGCGCGCCTGTGCAAGTTTGTGTGCGTTGTGCATGTGCGTGTGTGCGTGCGTGCGCGCACAAGTGTGCACTCAGTGCCGTCAACTGTTCTTTTGTGAGCACTGAAGACCATCTCAGACGTCTCACTATTTTTTAATTAACATATTCCCTTTATTTCAACTGTATACAAATCAAATTCCTGGCTCTTATTTGATTGTGTAAATAAATAAAAGATATCAGCCATGATAATTGGGATGTTTCAATTGAGCCTATATTTGACACACTGAACTTCATCTGACAGTTGTTCCATCTTTGATGTCTTGTTTAAATGTGATCTCCCTACTGATGCTCTGATAGTGTGTTAACTGGGACAGCTCAGCTCTAATTAGGACTCAGATAGATAATTCTACATTGGTGCTATAATTATCATTGGGAGACACAGCACTAGGGCTAGTGGAATGAGTGTGTGTGTCTGTGGGTGAGCGCGCGTGTGTCACACAGCAATCACAAATGCACACGATAGGCTACATTCCCAGATTGTTCTCTAAATATGGGACAATGGTTATTGATTTCTTATTTTCAATTGTTCTTTTTTATCAGCACGCTATTATAAATGATACATAGATTAAAAGTATCTGCTTAGACAGATCCAATCTCATAGCCTACAATAGTCTACTGTAGCTTTTACTTGAACACAATCACGAGCTTCTGCTTATTTCCCAATACAATGCCGCCTCGATGTCTATTGGTATAACACGATAATAACCTTGCATAATTACCCCTTTACGCGGGACTTTGAATTTCTGGTCTTTGCAGCTAGACGCATGCGCAATGCAAGGCATACTGGTCAGTCTCCGAAGCAGCTGTTTTAGGGTTTGAAATTCCAACATGGCAGTGGCTGTGGTCAGTGTTGCCTGCGCTAACTTGGAATGGTTTTAAATCGCAGGCAGCCTCACTTAACCCACCGCACAGTCATTCATCAGCAAGCTCTACCGTGGATCGATGTTGCTCTAACCCCAGAGGTCGACCTGTCGCACATACAGGTAAGCCTTTCCAGAACTAGTTTCGAGATGTCCGCAATTAAAGTAGCCGATATTAGGCGAGTCTTGCCTTAGCAAGGCACCCAAGCGCTTTATCCGTAAAGACACCACCACCCTCCGAGACGCAATGGATCATACGGGATTTAAGTATTCACAGTTAAAAACAAGTTTTAGTGGTTTTGCAAATCATGTATCAACGAGTTTGTTCGTTTTAGAATTGTAAAGTAGCGCATTTGCGTTTTGGATTAGTGGCACTTAAAACCGCATGGGTATGTTGTGTTCTTATTTAGGCGATCCAAGGGCTATTGCTCGGTTCGAATGACAGTGCACGGGGGGGGGGGGGGGGGGGGGATATTTGAATTGTTTCAAAGTAGCCAACTTTTATACATGCACACGGTGATTACAACAAGTATCCATCCCTATGTATCTTATCGTTCGCATGAGCGGATGCAATATCACAGTCCTTATGACACGCTATCTATTGTTAAAGCACGAGAGTAGCCTATGCTAGAGCTTGTGTATTTTTATTAGGCGAGAGCGAATTCACCACATGTAACTTTCTCGATAACATAATAACAGTAATCAATGCGCAAATGATCTGGTGTGAACCAAGTGGGTGCACCATCATATGATTTGCCCCCCCCCCCCCCCCCCTCTCTCTACAGCGCTATCCAACAGCGTTTTGCTGCCAGGGTCCACTTTCCCTGTAATAGTATGCATGTAGGCTAGATGAGTATTGAGTAGCCCTGACTAGAAGGACTCACGTTAAACTGAAATGTGAGAGTGGAGAGTATTGCTTCTTATGTAAAACAACCTTTGGAATTCCTCCTCGTCCAAATTCCAATTCCAATGCTCTCCCCTCTTCTTCCCCGTTATTCGCAGCGAGACATGATCAGTAGCAGCAGCGTCTATGGTAGGTTCTTTTTTTCCCAATCTTTCATTTGATGAACTGTTGTTGTTATTTATTAAATTGTGGTTGTTTTGACCGTGCTTGTTTTCAAGCATGCGTTTTGTGTCAGTTTCTTTAAAACAATGTCAGGAAATATTACTGATGTACGATGAGATATGTTGCATGCGTGTACATTGTTTTGTGAGAGTTTAGCAATGTAGGCCTACATGTTGATTTTTCCACGCTATTAGGTCTATCATCTTCAGGCTTGTGTCCAAGTTAAAACGATTCAAATATCAAAATGATTTTGCATCATACTCCATCTTGGCCGAATTGTTGCCACTCTCGGAAAACAAATGATTACTATAGTATACCTAATGGAATATGCCTCGCATCAGATGGTCGCGGTGAATGCAAACGGACCCTTGACGTCTGTCTTCTGTGCTGGTTTTGAATGCACATCACTATGACGCCGATATGTTTTCTGAATTGCTGCACCCAGAACCCCTTTCACACGCTGTGCTTGGGCAATAGTAGGCTAACAGGAATGTCTCCCAGGTCCACTTGTTTTGTCGGCTATATTCAGCATATATTAGTCTGCTTAAATGATGACTAATATACCGGTACACGTGTTATACTAATCTTCAAACGTTGTTATTATGGATATACTACTAGTAAATGAGTATAATCAAATTATTAGGAGAATAGACTGTAAGGTTAGCTTTTGTTAGTCTCAGGTGTGGCAAACAATCTGTAATGTAAACACAATATATCAGTCATTTATCAGTAATTTGTTTTAATAGAATGTTTCTTGTACCAGAAACCTACCCTACAAATAATAAATATAGATAGTAATTTATTATTAACCTCATCAGAAATGACAAACAGCAGTTTTAAGCAGCTATTAATTAACACATTAAGAGGTCATCTTTGTCACCATTAGGCCTTTATCAACATGGAACACTGAAATATATAGCCTAGTTAGGCTATTAGACACATATTTCAAATTGATAAAAGACTATTGAGATATTTTGCATCAAAACCAAAATATCCCGAATGAGCATGACAATAATTCCACTTTGTCCTGAATATGTGATTGTAGAAGATTTTGGCCTATCCCATTTCCGGACTGGCTTTGTGACGTTGATCCGTATGCATCGTACAAACTGTAATGTGAGGTGTGCAATTCAAAAAGGGACAAGAATGAACTTTTTTTAGGTCACCAAAAAATAGTGTTTGTTCTTTAGATAATGTAGTGGAACAGTCATCATCACAAGGTAGGCCAGACAGAATGTTATGCACCACGTCTAATGTGTATTTCTCTGTGTGTTCCGAGAAATAACAAATAGGACTTAGCCTACTTTCTTCAACATCAACATTTTGTTAATTTGTCATGTTAATTTGTCGCTAAGTTTTCACTTGTTGTTTTATACCTTAGTATAGAGATGAATGTTAATATTAGCCTCTCTCTCGCTCTCTCTCTCTGAAACGCACCACAGCTCGTGGTCACATATGTCGATTGATTATCCATTTCCACCCCCGTACTTTACTAATTCATTCATTTCATGTAAATCCACTGTATATTTGCTGAATGATAGAATAGATTCGTTTTCATTAGATTAGCCCACATAATGCAGCTTGTTATAGTGTAGGCTAATACAGCCAAGAACTTCTCTGGAATGAAGATGAAGACTGTTTCAGATGGAGATATTTCCACTGCATTGTAAAAATGTCCCCTTGCTATAGTGCTGTTGTTTGATTCATTCTCAAATGTATTTTGCTTGATTTATACAGTACATCTCTGTTTCCGATTCTATTACGCACATCATAGAGCCTGTTTGCAAATCCAAATATCTCAGTTTGGGCCCCTACAGATGAGTGATCTCTTGTCGTATAAGTCAAGGCAAAAGCCCGTGTGAACATTAAACACGATTTATTCCTTAAAAAATTTTTAAAAAATCAGGACAACTATCTGTACTGATATTTACTGGATTTAATTTGGTTATTTCCTAAATAAGGAAGTTGACGTTCTACGTCATTTAGTGTAGGGATGGATAGCAGGTATGCACCGAGCAGTCTCTTAGTGGTGTTTCTACCCGGTGGTTCTCCTGATAAATTGATAGAGAGAGGGAAGTTGTGGAGGCTACAGGCACAGAGAGTGACTTATACCCCGTGTCATTTATACTGGCTGTTGCTGATGTAATGAGAGTTGTGTGTGTGGGACGGGGGGGTGGGACGGGGGTGGGGGGGTGGAGTGTGTGTATGTGTGGGTGTGTTGGATGTATGTGTGTGCGCGTGTGCATTCACTCTCACATAGTATTATCATGTTGTACTAAAGATCTAAACACTAAAGATCACTATCCACTACACATCCCTACTATATTAGAAACTGAAACTGACAGCACCAATGATTCCCCTCATTATGTACACATTGTCTCATTTTATGTCTTTGTCAGAAGCGCCGTAATAGTTGCTCAAAGAGATAATGAAGGGGAAAGTAGAGATATTAGAGAGGGTTAAAGAAAACGGTCTTCACAAACAGAGACACTAATATATAACAGTCTCCTCGCGATTACTTTGTTTATCTAGCTAGTGATTTTCCCTCTGACTCAGAGTGAATACAGAGAGCGGTTTGGCGTTAAGGCTAGCTGGACTATTCCCCGTGGGACTAAAGACAGGAATTAGCCTGACAGTTTCTATCCGTCTGTAATGTTTACCATTAAAGAAGCCCTCTCTCTTATTAACGTTCCAAAATGACTCCCTTGCATATACTGCACCCTGGGGAATTACTGCTCAGGAAGATGTATGTAGATGGATTCCTTGTAATGTTAAAGAAAGAGACACTTGTCAGGCGCTCTCTCTCTCTCTCTCGCAAATATCAGTGGACTTTTCTCGTCTGCCGCTCCTGACAAAGGCCGGCTTCAAATGAGATCTAGGTAGGGTTGTCATCTTTTAGCAAATATGTTAAGTGTTGTCTTTTGTGCTCTCCCCGTTTCAGCGAGCGAGGAATGACCCCAAGGGAGCCTGGCTCATGCAAATCCCCCTCCCCCCCTCTCTCTCTCTCTCTCCAAAAACTAGTCCCTGGACTTGTGGCAGCTGGCTATGTTGTCTTTGTGCGTGTCTCTCTGTGTGTGCTGACAACCCTCTCAGTGATCTAAGTTAGAGAGGCACACAGCGCTGGAAACGGGAGGCAGCTGTCTGTTGCTATACTGTCTGTGAGACGAAGAAGCATTCGTTCTGCTGCTGCAAAGATGAACGGCCGCCAATCCGTAAATCCTTGACATCCAGCCTGCCCCTCCTCGCTCTCCTCCTGCGCCCCCTCCTCGTCGTCCTCCTCCTTCATTTCTTTGGATCCGTCTGTCAGCTCTGGATGTCTGTTTAGATGTTTTTTTGTGTTTGGTGTTCCTCTGACTGACAGTGTATGGGCAAAGGCATTCTTTTGGAAAGTATGATAGTCCCAGAGACAAACGCCTAAATCCTTCCTCTAGCCATTTGAACAGTGATCTGTTTGTTCTTCCCCTCTGTCATCAGACTGTTATCATTCTGAGTGCTGACAGCCCTGTGTCTTGTGGGGGTTTAGGAGAGAAAGAGGCCTCCTGATGTACAGTATCTGGTTTAGTACAGTAATACTTGTTACTGTATCTGGTCTAGGAGCATATATACAATACATTGCCCTCAGAAAGTATTCACACCCCTTTACCTTTTCTACATTTTGTTGTGTTACAGCCTGAATTTAAAATGAATTCAATTTAGATTTGTTGTCACTGGCCCACACACAATACCCCATTATGTCAAAGTGGAATTATTTAAAAAAAACATTTTTACAAATTAATTAAAAAAAATGGAAAGCTATAATGCCTTGAGTCAATAAGTATTCAACCCCTTTTCTATGGCAAGTCTAAATAAGTAAATAAGGAGTAAAAAAAATAAGGAGTAGAAATGTGCTTCAGAAGTCACATAATAAAACAAGCACACATTTGATACACACCTTGGATGGTGTATCAATATACCCAGTCACTACAAAGGTACAGGTGTCCTTCCTAACTCAGTTGCTGGAGAGGAAGGAAACTGCTCAGGAATTTCACCATGAGGCCAATGGTGACTTTAAAAAAGTTTAATATCTGTTATAGGAGAAAACTGAGGATGGATCAACAACATTGTATTTAACCTAACTGACAGAGGGAAAAGAAGGAAGCATGTACAGAATAATTATATTCCAAAACATGCATTCTGTTTGCAATAAGGCACTAAAGTAATGCTGTGTTAATACAACACATTACTGAGTACCACTCTCCATATTTTCAAGCATAGCATAACTATATCATGTTATGGGTATGCTTGTAATCATTAAGGACTGGGGAGTTTTTCAGGATAAAAAATAAATATAATTGAGCTAAGCACAGGCAAAATCCTAGATGAAAACCTGATTCAGTCTGCTTTCCACCAGACATTGAGAGATGAATTCACCTTTCAGAAGGACAATAACCTAAAACACAAGGCCAAATCTACATTGGAGTTGCTTACCAAGATAACAGTGGATGTTCCTGAGTGTCCAAGTTACAGTTTTGACTTAAATCTACTTGAAAATGTATTGCAAGAGCTACAAATTATTGTCTAGCAATGACCAACAACCAATTTGACAGAGCTTAATTAATTTTTAAAAGAATAATGGGCAAATGTTGCACAATCCAGGCGTGCAAAGCTCTTAGAGACGAAACCAGAAAGAGTCACAGCTGTAATCTTTGCAGGTGCTTCTACAAATTATAGACTCAGGGGTGTGAATACTTATGTAAATCAGACATGAATGTATTTCATTTTCAATACATTTGCAAAAAATGTCTAAAAACCTGTTTTCACTTTGTCAATATGGGGTATTGTGTATAAATGAAAATAAATAAATGCAATACATTTTGAATTCAAGCTGTTACACAACGGAATGTGGAACAGTGTAAGTCAAGAGGTGTGAATACTTTCTGAAGGCACAGTACTTTAGGTATCACCATATACCCAGTAATAAGGGGAGGGATATCTTTTTTGCATGTGTGGATGTTTTCACTATGGTGACGATAATCTGCACTTTGTATTCATTAGCCTATTTAGTATTTTGAGTATGCTTTTTTAAGTGGGACCCATTATTGTAAAATCTATTGTTATAATTTTTTAAAATGTAAAATACTTTCCCCACCATTCAACATTACAAGTTGGTTTCAGGGAGGTTTGTTTCTGACGTTGTTGTAATTGGCGCAGAAAGACAAGTTTGAGAGCTCAGGTGTGTGTTGAGATTTGTGGTAGTAAATTAGTAGACAAGTAAAGGGATCAGTATGGGGCCTGGAAGGAGAAGCAGTGACAGACAACAGTCCACTAGTGACCATCCACCGTTTAAAACACTTTTACCCATCATGCAATTATACTCATCTGTGAACACTGAGACAGTCAGCACACATCTCAGGAACATCGTTTCTTCATCCAGAGTTCAGCTAAATTCACCTTGGTGTGAATACAGGAATTAAAATAATATCTTCCCTGTGCATGGCAAGTGCTCAAAGTGTTTGAAGTTCCCCTGTTTTTTATGTCATGCGCCATTTTCATAGGTTTAATCAAATCGAAGCTATGGATTTTTTTCCCTCCTTTTTTCACTGCCCATCCAGAATTTTAATCAGTCATTTCTCACCCCGCGTGGCTTCTCTCCTGCTCAATCTCTCCATACTACCCATGGCTAAGATTCTCCTAGATATTAACACATTCTACCTAGATGATGGGAAAAGTTAAATATGCTAAAGACTTATTAAAGCTAACGTCCTGCTACCGGATATTCGGCTTCGTTAGATCCACTATAGACCACGGCTTATCCTGTACATTGTATTTTCAAATGAGACCTTTGATGGTTCTAATTAAGTTATTGATATGGACATCTGAGTTAAACGGTGCATTGATATGCGAATTGCCTGATGAGGGAACCAGTTATTAAACGATGACTGCTTTTTTCAGGGCTGCTGGGAGGAGAGAAAAAGACAGCAGCAGAGAGAGAGAGAGAATTGAGTCATCTCTCATCTGCCTGTGATCTGATCCTATATCTTACTCTGTGCGTCTCGGCTGGTGTACAGCTTGATTAGGCAGACGATCATTGGAGAATCGCACAATCTCTCTCTCTCTTTCTCTTGTCAGCCGCGGTCAAGTAAGTCCCTGCCTGGCATATTCATTCACCCAGCCCCTCTCTCCGCAGAGTTGTGTGTGTGTGTGTGTGTGTGTCTGACAGCTTGGCAGGCTGCCAGGGGGTGGCACAAAGGACCTTGAGTGGCTGGGCTGGGTGTGTTATGTGTGTGTGTGCGGCACGGCCAGCACGGCAGCCTGTGGCCTGTCTCCGGGAGGGAGGGGAGAGAAACAGACAGCGAGGACGGAGGAGAGTAGTGTTTTGTAAAGTGCCGCGTCCAGCAGAAGCGTGTGCATAATCAGGTTGATCTGCGGGGGACCTGTGGAGAAGGGTGTGTGTCTGTGTGTGGCAATGTGTATGCAAGCATGTTTTTGTCTTGTGTGTTAGAGTCTCTATCAGTTTTTGTGTGTTTGTGTCGGGTGCGGGTTTGGCTGTGTTTGAGAATGTAGACTCTGCTAAGGATGGTACTGTATGCACTGGGTAATGAGATGCAGCTCTGAGCTCCTCAACCTGGTTTCATACATTATCCATATAGGCAGATACACGCGTGGTATTGACTTTAGAGTGGGTGTGCATCAGTCGTGGGAGTTGTTTTGGGTCAAAGAGGAAGATTTGTTTTTCAAACCCAACCGATGCAATTGCTTCCATTATTTTCAGAAGGTTTTGTTTGACATGTAGAAAATATATCCTCTTATACTTGTAACTCACCACTCGCTTGTTTTAGTCTTATTAGATAGAAAACATGCAAAAATCAGTGTGTGTGTGTGTGTGTTCTTCTTGTATGTGTTTCTGTTCTTAGAGTGTGTATGGCAAAATAACCTCATCACATTTAGACAGAGTGTTGAATTGAGAGACTTGGCCAACTTCCACCCTCCACCCGGTCCACACATTAATCCTGTTCTCCACACTCCTCCGGGCCAATGAGAACCCTGGGGGGTCTCAATGACATGATTACTAATGTGTGCTTTGGAATAAAGACTGCCGTTGTGTCCTGCAAAGCTCATAAACCACTGTGTGATTTGTCCATTGTTGTCAAATCACTTTGCTTTCGCCAAGAACGAGGCATTTCACTGAGGGCTTAATGCTTTTGAAACCGTCAGCGACGTATTCGAGTTCCTCTTTTGTTACTTTGGCCGGGAAACTGCCAAGAGCGCTGCGCTGAATATTGTTGTCAGGATAGAAAAGGGGGGGGTTTTGCCAGAAGAGTCCATTGAGCAGACTGAATGGACCATTCATATTTAAGAAGAATTACCGAGGCGCCATATTGTTGGCGCAACAAGGCTAAACGCTCTCCAACAAGGGAGAGATTGTGCGTATTTTGACGAGTTGTGAAAGTGTAGAAAGCATGGGTCCTTAAAATTTTTTCAAAAAGGACTGCGGTGGCCCGTATGAATGGAATTAAATCATTGTTGCAATATTTTGAAAAGTGGTGTGAGTATTTTGAAAGTGGTAGTAGATAGGGCTGGTAATTGGCAGGTGTCGATGCAATATGTATTGTGATTCTCACGATTCTATATGTATTGCGATTCGAAGATGGAGAACAAGCTATGAAGGGAAAATACTGGAGTTTTAGTGCAGGTACAGCCAACTAGCGCAAAAATAATATTGTAGTTTTGTCAAAACGGTACGATGCGAAATATCTTCAAAAATAATATCTCGATATGTAACTGTATCGATTCCCCCCCCCCCCACCCCCCCATCACTAACTGGTAGCTGTATATTTATCTCAGGGTCGAACACATTTGTCATTTTAGAGACGGCTAGAGGTGATAGTTTTATGGTTGTACTTCAAAGCACCATATTAAATTCACAATGTATTGTTAAGAAAGCAAAAGGTTCACTTACTGTTCTCCAGAATGGGTTTTTATTGAAGCTCGTGATACTGCAACATTTCAACTGACCCATATTTGTCCCGTGCCAGTGTCAGTTATCCCTCTCTTTCCATGAATTTTGCAATGTAACCCAGTTATTTGCTACAGACACCTTTCCCCCAGCATTCTCCACTAATAATTCTAATAGCAGAATATTCTTAACAACAGAAACAACCTTTAGAATGTACTACCCAGCCCAACACATTTTGATTCCAAGAACGTTGTAGGAAAACTAAAAGAGAACCTTTCGGGAATGTTACGGGAATGTTCTGTGCTAGCTGGGTACAGTACCACACCCTTTAATTTGTTCTGTAAGCACTAGAATCTCTGCTCCCTTAGAAGGCAGTCCAGTCCTGTTTACAGTACGGTATTAGCTCGCTAGGCTATCCCTTAGCATAGTGTCATCTAGTCTAGGGCCTTTATGTCACCCTGGCCATGCATTCACCCGGGTATTAATCACCACTGTGGATCTGCGTATTAGAGGATTATCAAATGTATTGTTTGGCTGTCTGGGACTGTAATGGGTGTTTAATTACTCAATAAAAGCGCTTTTATGGATTCCAGTCCTCCCGTGTATCGAGCAAATGGTATTGATCTGTCTCTCCGCTGCAACACGATCGCCTGTGAAGGAGAATTAGAGCTGCCCGCCTGCCTGCCAATGGGCCTGCTCGTTCATTAGTAGCACATTACATACCGGGTTGGTTCAGACATAAGATTGGTAAGATCAGGGTCTAGACAAGACAAACAGTTAGCTTCTGTACCTTAAACGTGTAGATTTCCTGATATTACACATTTTCCGGAAGTTAGTCTGATTTCAATAGTATCATTATGAATATGGTTATGTGGTGTTCTGTTAGCACAATTAAGACTCTCTCCTATGACTTGCTATAGTCTAGCTGAGATAGAGTTAAGCTCTGAGATGTCTACCTGCTAAACAGCTTGTTTCTGTAATCTGTGTGCCCATTGTGGTCCCCCAGGCACAACGCTCATAATGCCGTATTTCTCCCAGCCCTCCCCCGAACGATTACAGGGGTGTGAAATCATCCTAACACGAGGGAAAATGTATGTCTATTAGCAGATAATAGTAGTTGAGTGCTATCTTTAAGTAGGTCTTTCATTGTGTGTTCGCGCATGCGTGGAACGACAGTACCAAATATCTGATTTGGCAATCTCTTGGTTTTTAGGCCACACCTGAATAACGTGATAAAGACTACATCTAATCCTTAATACTGTAAGTTTATAGGTCACCTAAGGCAAATCAATCATAGTCTCTCTCATATCTTCAAGCATTTGAAATGAATGTTTCCCCACTTAACAGTGAGACAGAGGAGTCAGTGTGGAGACGTTAGTGAAAAAAAAGAGAGGGCCGCGTAGCGTGGGGTAGACGGACCTCGACAGACCATAATAGCAGCACTGTCCAATATGGACCACAGTGCCTTCGTAGATAAAGGGATTTTCATGGCGATTCACTTGAACACAGACATGAGTGAAATGTGCTCGGACTGTGGATAATATTAAGTTATTCTCACCTCTCGCAACTATAGTTGAATCCTTTGTACTGTGCCGGTGGTCAGGGAGAGATATTGTACGGTTGTATTTAATAGATATTAGATTTAGAGCTTAGTGTCCATGTGCGGCCACATCAATCATCAACCACACTCTATCACTTGTAAATAACCTGAGATGATCATTACTTCAGTCCTGGGGTCATGGTTTTCCACCATTTTCACATTGAGGACCACAACATATCTTTCAGACTGTCAAATATCCCTAGCTTCCATTAAACATCATATAGATTACTTTATGGTTAGCAGCCAAATGATTATTTTGATGAAAAGAAAAACGAGGTTAATTTGACATAGAATGGGCTATCTACATACTTATGTGCACTTGCATTCGTCTATGTCTGATTAATGTACATGAGCAATCTGTAAACATAAAGATATGCATATTCCCTCCCCTTTTACCCTCATGTACCCCCCCAGTACCATCTCTGTGGTCAGAGTGAGTGTTGGAGAAGACTATTCATTCCGTGCTGAACCGGTGAACTAAGTAATCTGAATGTGCAAGAGGGACAGGCCTATTGGTTTACAAATCAATTGGCTGCATGTCCATGCCATTAGGTCGACATGTTACGGACGCAGTAAGAAGTGGTCGTAGAGGCAGGCTGTGGTTTGTTCCCCTGCTCCCCTGGACCTAGTCCAGCTACTAGACTCGCTTATCTCTGTTTCCATTCATTCTCTCTGTCTTTTCTTCGCTTCACCACTGTTTGGCTATATTCAGTGGATGAGTGCTTCAGGGGATATTGCTTACGGGAAAGTGTTTGTGTGTGTGTGTGTGTGTGTGTGTGTGTGTGTGTGTGTGTGTGTGTGCAGAGGAGATATTTTGGCCAATGAACCCTTGTTTAGCTCCATCCTCCAGCTCTGCTTTCTTGGAGTGAGTAAGTGCTCCCCAGGGAGAGAGGGCTGTAGTTTACCCAGGCTTAATGCACACACACACGCACACACACACACACACACACACACACACACACACACACACACACACACACACACACACACACACACACACACACACACACACACACACACACACACACACACACAGCATACACAGCATACACAGGCTGGCTCAGTGCTGTGTGGTGCTGTGGGATAGAAAACAAAAGTAATCTTAAGAGATTCCCATGTTGGACACTGCCTCATAGCCTCATTTCTCTTGGCTGAAGTCAATTTAGGAATGTGTTTGAATAGCTCATTTAATACACAGTTCAAAATTGCCCCCACCTCTATAAAAAATCAAATCAAATTTTATTGGTCACATACACATGGTTAGCAGATGTTAATGCGAGTGTAGCGAAATGCTTGTGCTTCTAGTTCCAACAGTGCAGTAATATCTAACAAGTAATCTAACAATTCCCAACAACTACCTAATACACACAAATCTAACAAGTAATCTAACAATTCCCCAACAACTACCAAATACACACAAATCTAAAGGGGTAAATGAGAATATGTACGTACGTATAAGTATATGGATGAGTGATGGCCGAGTGGCATAGGCAAGGTGCAATAGATGGTATATAATACAGTATATACATGTGATATGAGTAATGTAAGGTATGTAAACATTATTAAAGCGCCATTATTTAAAGTGACTAGTGATCCATTTATTAAAGTGTCCAGTGATTGGCTCTCAATACAGTATATACATGTGATATGAGTAATGTAATATATTTAAACATTATTAAAGTGGAATTATTTAGAGTGGCATTGTTTAAGGTGACTAGTGATCTATTTATTAAAGTGTCGAGTGATCGGGTCTCAATGTAGGCAACAGCCTCTCTGAGTTAGTGATTGCTGTTTAGCAGTCGGATGGCCTTGAGATAGAAGCTGTTTCTCAATCTCTCGGTCCCAGCTTTGATGCACCTGTACTGACCTCGCCTTCTGGATGATAGCGGTGTGAACAGGCAGTGGCTTGGGTGGTTGTTGTCCTATAATAAGGCCCATTGCAAAATGTTATATGCAATTCACTACAGGTGTAGATCTAGTCTAGCTGGGCTAGGATGTTGTAATTCACTGCAGGTTGTCATGTACACATTTTCCCAGGGTGGAATAGTTCTCAATCGTTCTAATTGTGGAGTCATATTGTAAAAAAATTCACAGCGTGGAAATGTTCCCAGTCAATAATTGCATGCACACCTCTGTGGGTGGCTGAGCTCATGCAGATGATTCTTTCACACCTCCTCTCTCTTGATTTAGCTAGCTAGCATAATTAGCTGTAAACTGGTCAAGATTACTTGTTCTCAGAGGTGTGCCATTTTAATTTGTTTGTATAGCTAGCTAACTAACTAACAAACAAATATATGCACTGTCAATCGAAAACGTGGTGCCCAAGTCTTTGCAATCGCAAAAAATCTCTCCTCACATCAACCCTCAGCACTTTGGCATGTGAGTCCGGGTATTTCTATGCTGAACTCACGCCTCAACAAGCTTCTGATTGGTCAGAGTTAACACTCCTGGCCACCGTTGATTGGCAGATGTGTGAAGCAAATGCACATGCCCACAGAACAGTTTTTCGAGGTCGAGGCAGGGTGTGAAAGAAACATCCACACGAGCTCAGCCATCCACATAAAGAGACGAGCTCAGCCATCCACATAAAGAGACGAGCTCAGCCATCCACATGAAGAGACGAGCTCAGCCATCCACATGAAGAGACGAGCTCAGCCATCCACATAAAGAGACAAGCTCAGCCATCCACATAAAGAGACGAGCTCAGCCATCCACATGAAGAGATGAGCTCAGCCATCCACATAAAGAGACGAGCTCAGCCATCCATTAAGAGACGAGCCCAGCCGTCCACATAAACAGACGAGCTCAGCCATCCACATAAAGAGACGAGCTCAGCCATCCACATGAAGAGACGAGCTCAGCCATCCACATGAAGAGACGAGCTCAGCCATCCACATGAAGAGACGAGCTCAGCCATCCATTAAGAGACTAGCCCAGCCATCCACATAAAGAGACGAGCTCAGCCATCCATTAAGAGACGAGCCCAGCCGTCCACATAAAGAGACGAGCTCAGCCATCCACATGAAGAGACGAGCTCAGCCATCCATTAAGAGACGAGCTCAGCCATCCACATAAAGAAACGAGCTCAGCCATCCACATGAAGAGACGAACTCAGCCATCCATTAAGAGACGAGCTCAGCCATCCATTAAGAGACGAGCTCAGCCGTCCACATGAAAAGACGAGCTCAGACATCCATATGAAGAGACGAGCTCAGACATCCACATGAAGAGACGAGCTCAGCCATCCACATAAAGAAACGAGCTCAGCCATCCACATGAAGAGACAAGCTCAGCCATCCACATAGAGACGAGCTCAGCCATCCACATAAAGAGATGAGCTCAGCCATCCACATGAAGAGACAAGCTCAGCCATCCATTAAGAGACGAGCTCAGCCATCCACATGAAGAGACGAACTCAGCCATCCACATGAAGAGACGAGCTCAGCCATCCACATGAAGGGACGAGCTCAGCCATCCACATGAAGAGACGAGCTCAGCCATCCACATGAAGAGACGAGCTCAGCCATCCACATGAAGAGATGAGCTCAGCCATCCACATAAAGAGATGAGCTCAGCCATCCACATAAAGAAATGAGCTCAGCCATCCACATAAAGAGATGAGCTCAGCCATCCACATAAAGAGATGAGCTCAGCCATCCACATAAAGAGATGAGCTCAGCCATCCACATAAAGAGATGAGCTCAGCCATCCACATAAAGAGATGAGCTCAGCCGTCCACATGAAGAGATGAGCTCAGCCATCCACATAAAGAGTTGAGCTCAGCCATCCACATAAAGAGTTGAGCTCAGCCATCCACATAAAGAGATGAGCTCAGCCATCCACATAAAGAGATGAGCTCAGCCATCCACATAAAGAGATGAGCTCAGCCATCCACATAAAGAGATGTGCTCAGCCGTCCACATAAAGAGATGAGCTCAGCCATCCACATAAAGAGATGAGCTCAGCCATCCACATAAAGAGATGAGCTCAGCCATCCACATAAAGAGATGAGCTCAGCCATCCACATAAAGAGATGAGCTCAGCCATCCACATAAAGAGATGAGCTCAGCCATCCACATGAAGAGACGAGCTCAGCCATCCACATGAAGAGATGAGCTCAGCCATCCACATGAAGAGACGAGCTCAGCCATCCACATAAAGAGATGAGCTCAGCCATCCACATGAAGAGACGAGCTCAGCCATCCACATGAAGAGATGAGCTCAGCCATCCACATAAAGAGATGAGCTCAGCCATCCACATAAAGAGATGAGCTCAGCCATCCACATAAAGAGATGAGCTCAGCCATCCACATAAAGAGATGAGCTCAGCCATCCACATAAAGAGATGTGCGTGCAATTATTTAACTGGGAACTATTTCACAGATTATTACATGACACAGGTACCTGTGTGAGCAAGGCTAGCTGGGCTAGCATGTTGCTCCATCCTCCAGCTCACACAGGTACCTGTAGTGGATTACAACATGCTAGCCCAGCAAGCCTTGCTCACACAGGTACATGTGTCGTGTAGCCCAATGTACATGTTCATTGAACACTTGCTCCCTTTAATAATGTTTACATAATGTTTTACCCATTTCATATCTATATACTGTTTCTAGTCAAGTTAAGTTAAATAAAGGTTAAATAAAGGTTAAATAAAAAATACTCTTAACTCTGACATTGCTCGTTCTATTTCTTAATTTTTATTTTGGGGATTTGTGTGTATTATTACGTATATTGCACTGTTGGAGCTAGAAACACAAGCATTTCGCTGCACCTGCGATAACATCTGCTAAATATGTCTAGGGACCAGTAACATTTGATTTGTAATTGGGTGTGAGCTAGGCTAGCATGGCTATCATGTTGTAATTGGGCTAATGTGTAGAGCTAGGCTACCTGGGCTATCATGTTGTAATTGGGCTAATGTGTAGAGCTAGGCTACCTGGGCTATCATGTTGTAATTGGGTTAATGTGTAGAGCTAGGCTACCTGGGCTATCATGTTGTAATTGGGTTAATGTGTACCTGGTCTTGGAGGGTCAGTCAAGTGGTGTGTCGCATTTCCTTTCCTTTATTTTCCTCTCTCTCTCTCTCTCTCTCTCTCTCTCTCTCTCCATCGCTCTCTCTCTCTTTCTCTCTCGCTCTCTCTCTCTCGCTCTCTCGCTCTCTCTCTCTCTCTCTCTGATTGTCTGAAAGTGTGATCACAGTAAGGTAGGAGATGACTGACTTATTGCAGTACTGTGTTGTCCAGAGGAAGGAGGTAGACGTTGCCCATAGCAACTGATTTAGGGTCAGATATTTTCACCGAAGCTAATGATGTCATCCCCTCAGCACCGTTAAGGTTCATTGCACTCTTTCACTTTTACCATTACGAAGCCATTTCAGACGTTCTCATTCAAATCAATGTCCTTGTTTTTTGAAGTGAGATACTGGTCAAACGTTTGACGGTGCTCACATGAAAAGTGTGTTTCTAATATCCGCTTTACACTGGTTTATCTGTAGTACAGCTTAGACCACTCTAACACCTTTCGGGTACATTAACGGTGAATGTGATTAAAGCCAGAGATCGATAGAGACTGACACACTGCTGGTGGGTGTCACCAGAGGTGTGTGTGTTTGCGTGTGTGTGTGTGTGTGTGTGTGTGTGTGTCACGGTGCACCCACCCCAGTAATATGAGAGCAGACACTGCCTGTTAACAGGCCTACAGCTGCTGTCAGGCACTCTCTCTAACTCTGTTAGGGCCCTTATTGATTGCTCATTATTACTGTTCCCTGAAAGATGAGCTTCCCTTATGATTACATTAAATCTGCTCTCTCTTATTCCTCTGAGACACCGTCTGGCTTATTGCTACCCCCCATCACGTTCCAACCTCCTAGATGCCATATTAAGGAGGAGGTAGGCGTTTTGTAATCGCCGTGGTTTTGCCTGTTTAGTTCGATGCTTCCAAATACCTGTCTGGAAATTGTTTGAGGAATTGACTAACCTGGTCTCTCTGTGAAATGGAAGTAAGCGATGATTTGATATTCTTTTTGTCAATTGTAATTATACTTAAAATAACAATTTCTTTATTTCCTCCCCACTAATTTGATGTAATACTAAAACAGTTGTTGTAAAACAAAAGGGAAAATAAAGGATAAGAGATGAAATTATGACTAATGACATTAAAGATATTTTCTTTGTCAATGAAGCAAGTGTCTGTGTCTTTCCTCTTCTTGTGGTGTGATATCATGAGTGAGTTGTCTGAAACATATATTGATCAGTCAGTCACGGGCTGGTTCTTGTAAAGTTTGGACTTTTCCAAATCTACCCCTCAGTCTCAGAGCTGCATCAGAGGCCATCTTATCACTCAGTCCCAATGAATTATTCAAAGGAATCGACGGCGTCAGTTCAGTCTGAGAACCTGTGATGATGTTACGCTGACTGCCTAGCTGGCTTGATATTCACTCAGAGAACTGTAATGGATGTCCTCATAGAGTTAAACTAACAGCTTATTCCAACTTCCAAAAGCACAAATGTCTCGGGAGCAAAGAGACTGAAATATGTGTGGTGTAGTTTGGTTGGAGTTATTTATATTTTGAGTGTGTGTGTGTGTGTGGAGGAGGGGGGTGTTGCGGCTCCTCAGAGGTAGACTGGGGAACGTTAGTGAGAATCTCTTGCCCCCTCGACACGTCTGGCTCAGTCTCAATGCCACAGATCGATGGCCATATTGATCCACTGTTTGAGTGTTTAGACAACCTGTGTGAATTCCACCAGAATGAAATCCACATTGAATTCAAAGTAGAGGTATTTTAGACTACAAATGAGTCTGTAATTAACCAATGGTTTTTGTCATGTTTTACCAAATTGTAAAATATTATTAGCAATATTAAAGTAAACACATTTTTTAAATTCCGTATAATTTCAGGCATGAATGAAATAATTGAAAACGGTCAATAATGTCCTTTTATTTGGTGTGTCTGTATCCCTTCATGTAGATTTTTGTTGGATGAGAAACCCGCCTGAGCTGGCAGTGCCTGATGTGAAGTGTGAATGACTTGACACCTTTGACGTCCAAACTGATCCCATGCATTTACAGTTCAATATGGAGGTTGGGGTTATTTCAGAATGGTGCTGTTCAGTAGTAGAGACAGGCTGTGCTCTGCTGACAGCAGTTTTTAATCTGAGCCAACTCCTGTTTGGAGCGGGCCTTTCTGACCCCCATCTCACCAACACACGGTCGCCCGCCTTTTCCTCTTTTGGAGGATTGTCAGGGTGGCTATCGTCAGATAATTAGCAGCAGCAGAACTCTTAACTGGTGACTCCTCTCTCTGTTGGAGGGGTTTGCACTGTTGGCTATGGCAGTGTATAATTTATTCTGACACAAACCACTATCAAGAAGCGCATGCATTCGATGCACACAAGCACGCACGCACGCACGCACGCATACACACTCATTCACAAACAGTGTCACTTTGACAGCCATGCCTGGCTCGTCTGTCAAAAGCTTAACGTTACCGTGCCTGCCGCAGCACACACACACACAGACAGAAAGCCAGTGACAACAGACAACGTGATGCATCAGTGGCTGGTGTTATATAACCATTCAAGAGGTTCCACTGTTGTCAGAAGGTTAAAAGTTATGTGACAAAACTCTTTCAAATGAAGATAATAGTAATTGTAGGTATTTCTTGTACGTGAAATGTACCAAATTGGCTTTAATTGACATTTGATTTCCATTAACAATATTTTTCAAGTCGACACCAGACTGGCACTCAAGGAATCACGCAGGAATATTAACATATTGGAAACAGCATATCTCGAGTCCACATTCGTTGTAGGGGACTTTAACATAATAAATCTAAGGACATTCCCAAAATTCCACCAACACATCTCTTGCCTCTTGCAGGAAAAATAAGTTGGACCATTCTCCATTCCGAGACGGACACAAAGCCCTCCTTCAACCCCCTTCGGAAAATCAGTCCACACCTTCATTCTGATCCTGCAAGTCAACAAACAGAAATGAAAACAGGAAAACCCATGGTAAGATTTGTGAAACGCTGGTCTGACCAATCAGAATTTATGCTCCAAGACTGAGAAATTTTCTGGGTTGCCTCTGACAATAGCATCAACGAGTACACAGACTCAGTCACAGGGTTCATCAGGAAATGCATAGAGGATGTTATCCCAACAATGACTATTCACACATATCCCAAACAGAAACTGTAGTTCAATAGCAACATCCGTGCAAAACTGAGAGCGCGAACCAGCGCATTCAACTTGGATTTCTGGGAATATGGATGAATACAAAAAGACCAGCTACGACCTCCAGAAATAAAACCAAAGACGAAAAGAGACAGTACAGGGATTGCATTTAGACGGCTCTGGTGCTAGACGCATGTGGCAAGGACTACAAACCATAACGGACTACAAGGGGAAAACTATCAGCATGGCGAACACAGATGCCTTTCTCCTAGACAAGCTAAACAACCTCTTCTGTAGGCTCGTTTCGAGGTAATCAACATTGATCCCTCTACGAGGCCCCCTACTGCTGTAGAGGACTGAGCTCTCAATCTCTGTGACTGATGTGAGTAGGACCTTCAAGCATGTGAATACTCGCAGAGCAGCCGGCCCAGACGGCATCCCCGGCCGCGTCCTCAGAGCATGTGCAGACCAGCTGGCTGGAGTATTCAAACTCTCCCTGTCCCAGTCTGTGGTGCCCACATGCTTCAAGATGTCCATCATTGTCCCTTTACCCAAGCAAACTAAGGCAACTCGCCTAAATTACAATCGCCCTTGTGAGAATATTCAACAATAAATACAAAACTCAGAGAACTAGAGATCAAGGGAGCTAGTTGTTTTTCAGTTCAACATCTGTTTAGAATCTGTGTATGGAGTCCAGTTCGGGACTCATAGCTGCGTGTGGCAAGTTCTCATTGGTCCAAACTATCTATACATTGAAGCCTGAAACAGGATACTTTGTATTTGGCCATTGGCCCAATTTTACTGCAGTGAATTCTAGTTAGTCAACCACAGGCTAGGCGTCGGTATAAACTACATCCTGTCTCAGTGGAGAAACAATGAGAACAGAAAAGAATGAACATCGAACATCCACTTTCAAGCATAACAACTATGAAATGTTCTCTTTGAATAAATCTATTTCCCCCCCTGATTTGCTTTGGGGTCTGTGATGTTGAAGAATAACATCAACTGCTAGCATCCTGTAGCACTCACTTCTGTCATCATGAAGTGCTTCAACAAGCGGGTCAAGGACCACATCTGCTCCACCTTACCTGACACCCTGGACCCACTCCAATTTGCATACCTCCCCAACAGATCCACAGATGACGCAATCACCATTGCGCTACACACTACCCTTTCCCACCTGGACAAGAGGAACACCTATGTGAGAATGCTGTTCATTGCTTACAGCTCAGCGTTCAACACCATAGTCCCCTTCAAGCTTGACACTAAGCTCAAGGCCCGGGGTATGAGGACCATCTGCAATTGGATCCTGGACTTCCTGACAGGCAGACCCCAGGTGGTGAGGGTAGGCAACAACACCTCTGCCACGCTGACCCTCAACACGGGGGCCCCATACGGGTGCATGCTCAGCCCCCTCCTCTGCTCCCTGTGGTACCAGGGAAACAGCCTCTCCCTCAGCGTCAGCCAAACCAAGGAGCTGATAGTGGACTACAGGAAACAGGGGGAGGAGCCCTACCCTATTGTCATTGACAGGTTTGCAGTGGAGAGGGTCAAAAGCTCCAAGTTCCTCAGCGTCCACATCACAGAGAACCTGACATGGTCCGATTACACTACCACTGTAGGCGCCTGAAGAAATTTGGCATGGGCCCTCAGATCCTAATGAAGTTCTACAGCTGCACAATCCACACCCTGGTACGGCAACTGATTCGCCGAAAACCAGAAGGCCCTATAGAGGGCCTAATACATCACTTTGGGCGACCTTCCTGCCTTTCAGGACATCTACACCAGGCGGTGCTTGAGGAAGGCCCAAAAGATCATCAAGGACTCCAGTCACCCGAGCCACAGACTTTTCACTCTGTTACCATCCGGCAAGCGGTATTGGAATATCGGGTCACGGACCAACAGGCTCCGAGACAGCTTCTGCCATCAGACTGCTGAAAAACTCAACCTAGCTCTCCCTGCACAGACCTGCACATTAGAGACTATTTGCACCGGAGAGACTATATATGGGCCATAGAAATGATTTGCACTGACTACCCACATATCCGACCACACACACACACACACACACACACACACACACACACACACACACACACACACACAGTCGACGCAGCTGTTCTATTATATACTATTGATCTCACTACCCACTTAATATTAGTAAATACTGTGTAAATCCAGTCCATTTTTAACAGTATAGCTTCCGTCCCCCTCCTTGCCCCTACCTGGGCTCGAACCAGGAACACATCGACAACAGCCACACTCGAAGCATCGTTACCCATCGCTCCACAAAAGCCACGGCCCTTGCAGCGCAAGGGGAGTAACTACTCCAAATCTAAAAGCGAGTGATGTTTGAAACGCTACTAGCGCGCACCCCGCTAACTAGCTAGCCATTTCACATTGGTTACACCAGCCATTAGGCTGATAGGCTTGAAGTCATGAACAACACGGTGCTTGCGAAGAGCTGCTGGCAAAACGCACGAAAGTGCTGTTTGAATGAATGATTACGGGCCTGCTGCTGCTCAGTCAGACTGCTCTACCAAATCAGACTTAATTATAACATAATAACACACAGAAATACGAGCCTTTGGTCATTAATATGATCGAATCCGGAAACTATCATTTCAAAAACAAAATGTTTATTATTTCAGTGAAATACGGAACCGTTTGGTATTTTATCTAACGGGTGGCATCCCTAAGTCTAAATATTCTTGTTACATTGCACAACCTTCAATGTGTGTCATAATTACGTAAAATTCTGGCAAATTAGTTTGCAATGAGCAGGCAGCCCAAACTGTTGCATATACCCTGACTCTGCGTGCAATGAACGCTAGAGAAATGACACAATTTCACCTGGTTAATATTGCCTGCTAAACTGGATTAGTAGTTATAACTAGTGATTATGATTGATTGTTTTTTCTAAGATAAGTTTCATGCAAGCTAGCAATTTACCTTGACTTCTACTGCATTCGCGTAACAGGCAGGCTACTCGTGGAGTGCAATGGTTAGAGTGTTGGACTAGTTAACTGTGCGGTTGCAAGAATCGGGACCCCTGAGCTGACAAGGTGAAAATCTGTCGTTCCGCCCCTGAACAAGGCAGTTAACCCACAGTTTCTAGGCAGTCATTGAAAATAAGAATGTGTTCTTAACTGACTTGCCTAGTTAAATAAAGTTAATAGTTAAATAGAAGGTATAAAAAAAAATATTTAAAAAATAAAATAATAATAATCGGAAATCGGCGCCCAAAAATACCGATTTCCGATTGTTATGAAAACTTGAAATTGGCCCTAATTAATCGGCCATTCCGATTAATCGGTCGACCTCTAATGCATATGTTGATATTGTGTCTCATTTAGTACCTACAGACCGTGAATCCGATGGCCTGCTCTGTGATTTCGTTGTCATCATGTGGATTATTCTCTGACTAGTACATTAGAATAATTAGCCTTTCTCTTCTAGTGTCTCTTTGTGCTGCTGCGGTAACAACCCCGTGAATAGTTATTTTGGATTACCTATCAAAGTCTTCTTTCCCCAAGCACCCAATAGATGGTACTTCTAGAAATGAGTCACTTGAAAATGATAATCGTCCAACACCGTATAAGGTAATGGATAACCATCACACTCCATTTCCCTGCCTCCTCACCCACACAAACGCAGCACTCTTGAAATATGATGCATCTACTGTGCTTAGCGGGCACTTAATGTCTGAAAGCACCCTGTTTGCGTTGATTTACCGACCGCAACGGTAAAAAAAAGAGTGCGCCTCGCGACATTTAGTGTCTCGCCGCTTGTTCACTCAATAATTATCTCATTTTATTTACGCAGACAGACAACTTTAGACGAGGTGAGAGCCTTCCCCTCCATTATCTGTAGGTGGGCCTCTCTCGCTGCCTTTCTACTGCACCCCCACCCTCAGAGTCCACAGTCCCTTAATGACGTCCTCCACGTCGAGGACTTTTCCAAGTTTCGATTTCACGAGGAACACACAGTGCACATAGACATGTAGGCACGCGCGCACGCGCACGCACGCACACACACACACACACACACACACACACACACACACACACACTCCACCTGTGTTAAAAAATAAACGTTGAACTGAATGACACAATGACTCTCCTCTGCCGGTCGTCCAATCAATGTGGTTTCTAAAAGGATTAGGGCCTTCAGTCTGAAATCTATTTTAATTACTTAACAAGCAGGTAAACAAAGTCGCGGTGGCACCGCCAGTATAGATCCAGGCTGGGGTGTATCAATACCACCTAGCCCTGTGTTAACCCCTGCAGACCCCCTAAAGAAAGGAGATCTTGGGCCCCTCCCAAATTGTAGCTTATTACCTATAAAGTGCACTACGTTTGAACAGGGCACATATAGCACTGGTGAAAAGTAGTGCACTGTATAGGGAATAGGGTGCCATTTGGAACAAAGTCCTGGACTACGCCACCAGGAGGATCCCATCACCTCTAACAGGTTTAGAATATATGTAGATGAGGTCCCTCAGCAGTGGCTTACTGTTTTAAATGAGCCCTGTTTTTTCTACCGTCCTGAGTGTCAGCACATTCTGGGGACGTATTAGGACATGTCCATGCTTGTTAAGGTGAATCTGCAGGATTGCAGTTTGTGTGTGTTCGTGTGTGTGGAAGGTGTTGGAGATGAGGGAGGAGTAAGAGGGGGGAGTCATTATGTTGGCTAACAGCGGTGAAAGACATTGTCGGTGTTAACACTGGGTTAAAATGATGTCTCAGTGGGCTACAGGCCCGGTGTGTGTTTATGTATGTGTGTGCTGTGTCTTTGAGAGTGCCATCGTGGGTATAACCGGGTGATTAGGCACGGTGCGCCAGTCACAGGAAATGGACTGTCTGAATGACAGGCCCGACTGCATTAAAGATGAATGGCGAGGCGCTAGGGCGTTAGCGTCCCCGTGTCGCCGCGGCGGCGGCTTAGAGCTCACTCTGAATATCTCTCAATTTCCTCCCTGACTGACACGTGAAGCCATGCACAATTTCCTTGATCCGGAGCATTTGTTTAACTGCGCTCTCCGTTTAACCCAGAGCTCTGATAGTAGGTCTAGTAAAAGGCAATTTATCCCGTGTCAATTTATTATACAGC
Organism: Oncorhynchus mykiss; assembly: GCF_013265735.2. Classification (NCBI taxonomy): domain Eukaryota; kingdom Metazoa; phylum Chordata; class Actinopteri; order Salmoniformes; family Salmonidae; genus Oncorhynchus; species Oncorhynchus mykiss. The sequence continues at coordinate 17,915,883 of NC_048571.1, forward strand.
TTGGGGGAAAGTGTCACTATATTTGCCTAGGTAGATTTGTTTGTGCTCAATGGAGTAATCAAAAGTGTCTGTATTGTCATGTATCTGTATTGTCATGTGTCTGTATTGTCATGTATCTGTATTGTCATGTGTCTGTATTGTCATGTGTCTGTATTGTCATGTGTCTGTATTGACATGTGTCTGTATTGTCATGTATCTGTATTGTCATGTGTCTGTATTGTCATGTGTCTGTATTGTCATGTGTCTGTATTGTCATGTGTCTGTATTGTCATGTGTCTGTATTGACATGGACTCTTCAAAACATTAGCTCACTTTTAAGGTCTGAAAACATCTGGCAAACTTTTACTGGAGAGTGAACTATCACTTTAACTATCCCTGAAAACATCTGGCAAACTTTTACTGGAGAGTGAACTATCACTTTAACTATCCCTGAAAACATCTGGCAAACTGTTACTGGAGAGTGAACTATCACTTTAACTATCCCTGAAAACATCTGGCAAACTGTTACTGGAGAGTGAACTATCACTTTAACTATCCCTGAAAACATCTGGCAAACTTTTACTGGAGAGTGAACTATCACTTTAACTATCCCTGAAAACATCTGGCAAACTTTTACTGGAGAGTGAACTATCACTTTAACTATCCCTGAAAACATCTGGCAAACTGTTACTGGAGAGTGAACTATCACTTTAACTATCCCTGAAAACATCTGGCAAACTGTTACTGGAGAGTGAACTATCACTTTAACTATCCCTGAAAACTGGCGGGTTATAGTTTCAAGAGCAAATCCATACATGAGGGAGAATTAGTAGGGATGAGGGATCACCAAATTACTAGGAATATTTAAAGGATATCTGTTGGATTTTCTAAAATGACGTGTCACTCAGAATTTCCAGAATTCCAGTTGGTGTTGTAATGTTTTTTAATATAAAATCTCATTTTGGTTGATGACAGTTTATCTTTTGTGTCTGTATTGTCATGTGTCTGTATTGTCATGTGTCTGTATTGTCATGTGTCTGTATTGTCATGTGTCTGTATTGTCATGTATCTGTATTGTCATGTGTCTGTATTGTCATGTGTCTGTATTGTCATGTGTCTGTATTGTCATGTGTCTGTATTGTCATGTGTCTGTATTGAAAGTGGAAAGTCACTGCTCGCTGTCTGCACTTTTAACTCGCTCTGCTTTTGTGGTTGTTGTTTTCCCTCAGTCTAGATGTTGTCATGGTAGGCCACCGAACAGCGGTTGGGCTTCAAAGGCTGCAACCCTTGGTTTTTGTTTATCTTTACAGTTTCAGAGGAAATGTGTGTGTGTGTGTGTGTGTGGGCGGGGGGGGGGGGGTGCTTGGTCTTTTGCTTGGACTGTGGGGGTTCGTAACTAATTGGTCAGGCTTTGGGTTCAAGCTATTTTATTTTAATTTTGTTTTATATATATTTCTGTTTTGGAAGGGATCTGTAAAGTGACAGATAATATTTTGGGGATGAAATGATCTGATCCTCAGACATTGGAATTTAAACATTGACGCGAGGTGTTCCAGCTCCATCTTCTCAGACACAAAGTACCTATTTAAATCTGCATTTACATACCAACAGACGAGAAACAAATACTTAAAATATAACTTCATTTGTTTCTATCGTCTTTGAGGTTGAACCCCAGACTCCCAAGTCCTCGCTTTCCCTTCCGTTTCAAGCTCTATAAACAGGCAGCTTGATTCTAAGTGGAGTTTTCTGCCTGACAATCTATTGTATACAGCTACCCACATTTCTGAACAGCACTATGAGTAGTAGTGGGCCACCACACAATAGTTACCTTCATTAGAAGTACACAAGCGTTTAGGAATCCAGATGACAACATTGATGCAATGTTATGGTTGGGTCATACACTAAGAGTCAAACTGTAACTTCTTAGCTTAGGGACCTGACATCAGTATTTGTAAGTGCAGCGGTTCAATCAATTAACCAAAACACTGAAGCAATTTTGATTGCAGTGTCTGACACTCATTCACGACTAATTACTTAATTAATTGCATTTTAGAGGGCTTAATCACATTATTTTACACGGCAGGTAGTGTGCCAATACGCCATCGCCACTGGCTTAGTAACAGTGTCAATGTGGCAGCCTCATTAACAAGGTGACGCACACACACACACGCACGTACACACACACACACACAATATCTCGCTGAATTCGAGGTTAAATGATGCCCTCTGCTCTATTTCAGTAATTGCTGTGACCATTTCCTCATGAAATTTAATTGGTCTCTTATTCTCATTTGATGAAGTTAGATCACTTGTCAATCAGTTGCTGCCACAAATTCAGTCTTTCACCACATTTCATTTCAAAACTCGCCGCCGAACATGTTCTGAATATATTGCGGCATAACTTGTTTTGGCGTGCATAGTACGAGATGACTCGTCGGAAGAGAAGGATCTTTGGATGTGTGTTTGTTCACGTCTGTCTCTGTAAACGCATGGGTCTGAATTATGACAGGGCTGAAATAGGCCGTCGCTCACACACTACACTCTCTGTGCAGAATCACAAAGCAGACGGACTTCAAAGAGCTCATTAGTGCTTTCTAAAGACCTGTTTACTCCACACACACAGACACACACGCACGCATACACACACACACACACCTTTCTAATATGCAGCCGCGTTGATGCCAATGTCCAGAAGCAGAAATGAGTTAGATTTGACCTTCTATATGACGGACAGAAAGGACACAGACATGCCTTGATGCTCTCTGGACGTATCCAGATGTTGTTGGATGTTGTTGCAGATGAGTGCATTAATGCTCGGCCAGACTCACACACTCTCACTCTCTCTCAGAGAGCGCACACACACGCACACACACACACAGTTCCTGATCAAAGTCTAGTTGCTCTTGACAATTTTGCTACACGGTCATTCATGGTGATCCATATTCTTGCATTGGATGTTAATATTTAGAATGTTTTCAATTAGAGTGGGATAATAGTTTTTCTAAGATTAGAGATGTGTGTATTCCATGTTTTAACCATCACGTAGACTACAACGTATGATTCAAGTGCCAGTCTTAGGGCCTGTTCCATGTCTTTGTGGAAGTGCATGAGGTTCAAAGAGTTGAGTTCAAACTCATATGCCCTCATCTGAATAACAGGAGAGTAATCAGTGTTACCTGATTTAAATAGTGCAAGTTATCATTTGGCCCTCATTTGCATAGTGGAGGTAATCACCCTGTGTGCGTCTCAAATAGGACCCTATTCCCTATATATTGCACCTCTGGACCAGGGCCTATGGGGCTATGGTCAAAAGTAGTGCACCATGTAGGGAATAGGACACCATTGAGACGCATGCTGTGGCTTTACATTAACCCCCTGATTGGAGAGATGAAGGCACTGATGGAGCCTGACACGTCTCTTAGAAGTGTTGGCTTTATTGATGATGGAATTATAAAGATTCCATGTTTTCTAAATGGATTTAAATAAGATAGGGGTGATTGAGGTTTTCTATGTTAATATTACGGTGTTAAAAGGGAGGTTAGGTAGTTGTTTTAAGTGGGCTGGAATTTGGAAGATGTGTTTTATTTTTTTACTGCGTAGAAGGTCGTGTGGGTGTGTATTTATTTGTGTGTGTGTGTGTGCTTGAATCCGTTGGCACTGCATACCCTCTCTCTCACCCTCTATTTCCCCTATAGCTTCTCTCTCTCCCTTTGTCCCTCTCCCCCTCTGTCATCCCCCTCTCTTTCCCTCCTTCCCTCCTGTGTGTTTCTCTCCATTGACATGCTGGCAGCTGAACCGTGGTCCCCAGAGCAAGGCCCAGTACACAGTACTAGGAGTCAGACTGTGAATTCTCCAACACAGGCAGGGAGGAGGGAGGGAGGGAGGCATCTCTAGTTAATAATGACACTGTGAGGGGAGAGACTAGCTAGCACTCCAAGGAGAGAGACCATACTGCTGTGAAGAGAGAGAAAGAGAGAGATGTTGTTTGGGTAGACCAGGTTATTGTGAGAGAGATACAAGAAGATATACTGTTGTGTTGAAATATTGAAGAGAGATACTATATTTTTAAGAGAGTACAGAAGGCTCTTTATCCCACCCAAACTGTTACTACCATAACCTCTGAACTACTTAATACTCTGCTATCTACAATTGAAATGATCATTCTTTCAATAAATTATATTTACCCCAAAAATTGAAACGCCATCGAAGTATTATAGAACTTTGGACAAATATTGCAGCTATCGTATAATGGGGAAGTTGGGACGTTTTTGAACCTCACAATTAGTGTAAAGGATGTGAGAAATACTGCAATAACCACCCACATAGCTATCGGGTGTAATGTCTTGCTGGGTACAAGACATAACCTTCTCCATTAGCTGACCATGACAAATATTATTATGAACCGGAAAATCACAGAGTTGAGAAGAATATTTTCTGCTGATGCTTTTTTTTTAAAATGTAAATGTATTTAAATCCGGATGCATTATGTTTTAGAATTCTCAAATGACCTGCATTGGCAAATTAATACCTTTTTGTTTTTAACTCCCATCCTTACCTAAACTTCAACTTTTTTTTTACATTTTGGCAATTAGTTCACTTCTGTGTCCAACCTCTAAGCCCAAAATATACGTTGAGTATATCCAAACACATTTGACTTTTTTTTACAAAACAAGAAAATAATACAGATGCTATATGATTCATTATCAATGACAACAATTATTCCCATCATGCAGCAGTTCTTTTTCAGAAACCACTGTCAATGAAAACGTCATGTCACCAAACACACCACACTGTTCCGTTATATTAGCTGATTGCTGTTTATTGATCAATTTGATCCAGGCTGAAGTATTTCCAAGCCCTTTCTGTCCGTGGAGTTTCATATAGTCATTACAATAAGGAGCGTGACATGCGTGCCAGCCCCGGCAAGACTCCCCTCGGCTAAAACCTTGTAAATGAACACAATTAGCAAATCGTCATCCTGCTAATTAGCTGCTGGTGTCTGGCGAGACGTCTGGGAGAGAGAATCAGAGAGGAGTCTGGGGGATTTCCCCCGCTCTATTACCAAGCAAACACCATGCTATGCTGACACGCCGAACGTACTGGAGATGTGTGTTTGTGAATATGTGTGTGTGTGTGTGTGTTCACGCCAGTTCCACTTAAAAAACCCAAGAGGAACGTCCGTGGTACGGTAATTGTAAGGCATGCAGTGCTTAAAGGGCCTCCGACAGTGGATTCATAAGACATGCTACTGAGACTGAAGAAAGGACAGAGGATGGTCATAAATGATCCTCATAATCCGCTGTGTGTTAAATCAAATCAAACAGAGTCCCATCTGAGAGGAGGCTCCTACGACGATGTGGGTCTGGCCTTTGATAGCACCATGCTTTGATAGTGAGATGACTGTGTGTGTGTGTGTGTGTGTGTGTGTGTGTGTGTGTGTGTGTGTGTGTGTGTGTGTGTGTGTGTGTGTGTGTGTGTGTGTTAGTATTTGCAGATAGTCTTCGGGGATTATATAAAATAGTGGCTCTTGAGCCTCAGAGGCAACAAAGGGAGCTAGGTGACTGAAGTGTGTGTGAGATGTAGCGAACGAGCCAGAGGAGGGGGGGGGGGGGGGGGGATGAGGACAAAGATGGGAGGGGGTAATGAGAGAGGGTGGACAGGGAAAAGGTGCGAGAGAGAAAGGGAAAGAGAAAGGTAGGAGAAAATGGAGATGGAAAGGCAGAGAGAGAAAGAGAGGTGACGGGGTGGAGGTGCAGTCCGGCACTGTGCGGTGGATAGCGGAGGCCTCATACACAGGGTGTTGTAATTCATAGCCAGCTGTGGCTCTGGTGTGTGTGTGTGTGTGTATTGATGAAAGCAGCAGAACACTGACGACGGGGGGAGATTGCTTTGCTGCACTAGGCGAGGCGCGCTCTGAAACCATCTCCGGCCGCCTGAGATGAGAGAGGGATTATGGAGTGACCTGCCTTGTCTGTGTCATATTGTTCTGTGCAGGGTGCATTATTTTGTCCTAACCTGGTAGCGACCAGCCCGGTCCCAAGGCAGAGAGGCGGTGTCCTTCATGTGATCTGTCAGTACTCGTGTCATATTTACCATCCGTATTCCTAGAAACAAAAGAACTGCGAGAGGCCGAAAAGAATCAAGACAACTTAAATGTCAAGAATGTTCGTTAGTTAGTCATTTTCATGAATGTAATATTTTACGTTTATTAAAGATGCACTTTGCAGAAATCGCTCTGCCATTTCCTGGCTGCAAAAATTATAATAGTTCGCCTAATTTCAGTTTATGTGACAAAATAAGCGAGTTTAGTGTAGAGAATCATTGTACCATCTAAACTGCTGTGAAATATATTCTCCATAACCAAAATATTGTATTTCCAGTTGTTTGAAGCTGGTGAACAAAACCCAAAGTAAAAGACGCAAAAACTAAGCTTATGAACAGAAAGCATGAAAATAGCGCACATAGAACAGATCTACCGCTTCTTAGACTTTCAATGAGAATGACAGATCTATAAAATACATTTCTATGTGAATTTGGTCAGGTCACCCAAAATGTTACATATTGCCGCTTTAAGCCATTCACTAAATGAAACTGATGGACGTCAAAAATAAAATATACAATTATTATTCACAGTAATTATTATTCAATATACAGTAGCACGTAATGTAAAATTTCATTAAACTAGAACACATTTTGCTCAGTAGTACATTAGTCATCATGGATGTTAATTATTGATCATGATGTGTGAATCATGTCATAAATGACCCACTGTATAACCTCATAAATGACCCATTGTTTAACCTCCGAGCTCAGATTCATATACACATTCATGAGTTGTATTCTCGATTTTATATTGAAGAAATGGCAGCAGTGAATCTCCATGATTAAGCAAAATACAGTGAGTACTATCATAAGCATGACAGTGTTTGATCACTCCCAATAAACTGTCATCACATCACAGCCATTATAATCAATCCGTTGACAGCATAGTGAAGACCAATTGACAGAGAGCCTAAGTGAAGAGATGCTGAATTTTGAGTGGCTGTACCTTTTCTTATAAATAAGACCATCCTAACTGTCCTGTCTGTCTCTATGCTCTTGCCGTTGCAGGCCTAAAGATGCAGTGGACCCCAGAGCACGCGCAGTGGGCGGAGCAGCACTTTGACATCACCTCCACCACGCGCTCGCCGGCCCACAAGGCCGAGGCTTACCGGGGTCACCTGCAGCGCGGCAGCAGCACATACCAGTACGCCTGGGCCAACGACGACATTTCTGCGCTCACCGCCTCCAACCTGCTCAAAAAGTACGCTGAGAAGTACTCTGGCATCCTGGAGATGCCCAGTGAGAGGGCCCTGCTGAACTCCTACGCCGAGGCCGGGATGAACGGCAGGAAGGGGGATGGCGAGGCCTGGCAGGAGGGGGTCTACTGCGTCCCCGAGGGGATGTCTATGAGGAAAGGAGGGGTGGCGGCGGAGGTGGCTGGTATGTGCAGCTCTCCGTCCCCGAGCCTGGCCTCCAGCGGCCTAACAGAGCCTGGTTACTCCAGCAGCAGCTGTGGTAGTCACACCGCCACGGCCCTCCACTCCTCTGCAGGCTCCTCTCAGGAATACGGCCCCAGCTACAGTGGCTCCTACCTGGGCTACAGCTCCCAGGTCACCACCTCCCCGCTTCACAGCTCCGGTCTCTTGCAGCCCCCTCCTCCGCCCCCCCCCACCCCTCCCTGGTCCCGACCTACAATGGGGGATCCTCCAACCTCTCTGGCTACAATTACCCACATGCCGGGTACCCCTCCCAGAGCTCTGTGGGGCCAGGCTACAGCCCCGGGGGAGCCCCCCCTCCATCCTCCTACCTACCGTCAGGGATCGCCGCTCCCACCCCCCTGCCCCCCTCCTCCACACTCCCCGGGTACCCCTACCAGTCGCACAACCTCGGCCCCATCGCGCCCACGCCTCTGAATGGCAGCTCGTCCAACTCTCTGAAGAGAAAAGCCTTCTACATGACAGGGCAAGGAGAGATGGACTCCACTTATGGAAATTTTGTCTATGGCCAGGCGCGCAGCTCCGCAGAGAGTCCCATGTACAGGGTACCGGACAGCAGCATCTCAAATGCGGGCGGAGGGAACAGTTTTGACAGGATCGCTGACAAGTCATCTTTGCCGTTTAATCCCCACAAGCAGCCCATGGCCTCTGAGCAGTCTGCAGGCGGAGCACTCACCCCTCCGTCCTATGCCTCCACCTTGGGTGGCTCGCGCTCGGCCGACTCCCTGGGCAGCTTCACCTCTCCCTCCCTAAGCGACCAAGGGGACGAGCACCGCGTGCACCTCTCCCACCTCTCCCTGACGGGGGCGACCTCATCCTCCCGGCCCGCTGAGGAGCAGCTGAAGAGCAGTGACCCCCACCTCCTGGACATGGTGACCTCTGAGATCCTGCAGCAGGGACCCCCGGTGGACTGGAGTGACATTGCAGGCCTGGAGCTGGCCAAGGCCACTCTGAAGGAGGAGGTTCTCTGGCCCATGCTACGTCCGGACATGTTCAGGGGCCTAGGTTCGGCCCCGAGGTGCATTCTACTGTTTGGTCCCAGAGGGACGGGCCGGACGTTGCTGGGCCGCTGCATGGCCAGCCAGCTGGGGGCGCCCTTCCTGCAGCTCAGAGGCTCCACCTTGGCCACCAAGTGGCTGGCAGAGGGTGACAAGATCCTGCAGGCCTCCTTCCTGGTGGCGCGCTGCCGCCAGCCCTCAGTGCTGTTCATCAGCGACGTGGACATGCTGCTATCGGCCCAGCTCAACAACGAGAGCCCCGTTCACCGGCTCAAGGCCGAGCTCCTAGCCCAGCTTGATGCGTTGCTCCTTGGGCCGGCGGATGACTCCAACAACCACGTCCTGGTGGTCTGCTCCACCAGCAAGCCCCAGGACATGGACGAGGGGCTGCGACGGTACTTTGGCCGGCGGGTCCTGGTGCCGCTGCCGGACGGTTCGTCCCGCCACCGCATGCTGAGCCAGCTGCTGTCCCAGTCCCAGCGGAAGTACTGCCTCAGTGAGGAGGAGCTGGTGCTGCTGGTCCAGCGCACCGAGGGCTTCTCCGGCCTGGACGTGGCAAGGCTGTGCCAGGAGGCCCTGGTGGGCATGCTGCACACCTCCTCCCAAGGCCTGGACCTCTCGGTGAGCATTATGCCCACAGGCCAGATGCGACCCCTCACCTACCAGGACTTTGACAGTGTTTTTTGCAAATTCCAGCCCAGTATATCGCAGAAAGAGATCGACACGTACACCGAGTGGAACAAAATGTTTGGGTGCGGTCAGTGAACCTCGTGGGGTGGGGGGAGTCCTCAAGAAAGAGGCGTTGGGAATTCTTTGACCTGGCTGTGGTGCTAACCAGAGAGGAAGTCACACAAGAGGGGCGACGTAACCCCCCCCCCCCCCCCCCACACGAGACCTGACACCAGACGTGGAGAAACATCAAGAGACTTGGTTGGAGTGATACCTGATGGTTTGGCAGGTAACGAGCAGAGATCTCATTAGGATGCTTGACACTGCTAAAGCCAGGCATTGTTTACACATTTTGAAGGGGTCAACTTGAGACAGAGGAGGACCCTGTGTGTATATATATATATATATATATATACCTTTGTTGTTGTCCCCTAAAATGTAGTTGGCTAACCAAGTGCCTGTAGTGGTGCTTTCTAAATTCTAATTTCTTTTTTTTATGTATAATGATTTTGTTTGCCTCACAATCTACATTAATGGCATGTGCTGATATTAAGAGCTTTAAACTTCAACAGCGAGATTAAAATTAGAGTGGCGGTTGCCAATGGAGATGGTCAATGTTTTTCTCCTGCCATTTCACCAAGTATCAACAGTATTCCTCAGGGGGTGACAGTAATCTGGACCCCCGATCCATACACTTCATCTCTTTTGATCCTCTGTCTGCAAAAAAAACTCAGGAAAGTGTTTGTGAATTGTACAGTACCTCAACGACATCACCACACATAAGCACTATGATCCTCTGAGAGTATTAAGACCAGGATTTTTGTCATTTATATAATATCTAGAGAAACAGTGTTAGGTTTACCTCGAACCTTCTAGGCGAGACGGTCAAGGAGATGAAAATGAATGTAACCAGATTTAGTTCTGGAACGACGGGACAAATAAGTCAATATGGAGGTGCTTAAAGTGAAGAATTTGGTGATGAGTTCCGTTTCCCATGTTAAGGTTTTTCGAAAATGCGATGCCCTAGTGTGTTTTTCTGATCCTGCCTTGTGTATTGATTGAATCAAGAGCGTTGTTCACCTGGTGTTTTAATGAGGCACAGATGACCACGTATAGTGGATTATATTGTTGTCAACAACCCACAACTCTTTAGAGGGAACGGTGGACTTCGGTTGCTATTGCGTTATCACAGGAAGCCATAGAACTGCTGTACTTGACGATGAAGCAGAAACCAAATGAAAGAAAGCGAACAGTGCCGTGACACAGTTGTGTGACTCCGTATATTCCCAGAATAAATGCAACATCAGGATCACACATACTTTCTGTTCCACCTTGGTTGGTTTTAACTCACCTAGGAGGCAGCAGAGCAGTCGGAGGACAGCCTCAGATCCAAAATGGCTAGTTGCTAATGACTGCTCTATGTCAGCCAGTTGAGTCAGTTTGAATGAGAAAAGGCTGCCATCTTTATTCATCACCGAGGTCAGAGGTTCAGCACCAGGGGCTCAATTCCAAACCGGTTTTCAGTTCCTTACCAGAGGTCCTCATTGGCTTAACCAGGTACAGATCTGACATGATTGGATTGTTCACATCGGTATGGCTGTAGAGCCACCTAGGCCTCTGGAATGCTCTGGGGATTTTCGGTCATATTGCTAACACCTATCCAGTTGTGTCATATCTGCAAGGAGACTCAACAAGGGCTTGCGGGTAGGAGCTAGAAATTGTTTTAAGATATTTGGCCAATCGCATCTTCATTGTACAGTATGTGCACACATTACCCCAAGAACATGGTCAGGGTGAATATACTACTAATTTGACACTCGTCCTGGCTCTTAAAGGCCCAGTACAGTCAAAAATGTGATTTTTCTGTGTTTTATATATATTTCCACACTACGAGGTCAGAATCAGAATAATACTGGGAAATTGTGAAAATTATGATAATGTAATTTTAGTGTAAGAGCTGTTTGAAAAGACTGCCTGAAATTTCTGCCTGTTTTGGTGGGATGGAGTTTTGGCCATTCGTGGTGATATCACCATGCGGTAAATTAGTTATTAGACCAATAAGAAAGAGAGTACCAAACCTCTCTGCCAATAACAGCACATGTTCTGTTTTCCACCCCACACTCAGACCACTCCCAGGATGTCCTAGCAAAATTCTTGCTTGAGAAATTGCCCTTTGCTGAGAGCTATATATATACCATTTTAATTGAAAGCAATCACAGTAAGGTACTTCAATGTTACCCAGAAATGATTTGAAATTGAGATAAAAACAGCTGCATTGCACCTTTAAGAAACGTCCAGTCAGTCTACTGTGGTCAGTACCAAAAGACCCACAGAACAGTGATTCATAGCTCATTGTGTTGCATTTGAATGTATTTTGTTGCTCTTCTTTTGTTCTCTGTGCGTGACTGTTGCTAAGCACCACAATGGTGATGTTGAAGTACCCTAGGTGTATTATTATTATTGTACAACAGCTGCACTAGAGCATTCCTTTGTGTGTATTTCTGTCTCGTCTTTAATAATCACGGGTTTGCAATCCCCGAGCACTGAGATTGCCAGTACCACGTTGCTTGCGTTTACGTTTTTGTTTGTTTTGTCAACTTGTGACCAGTGTAACGCTTATCTCTTCCTTTGATTGGTATTATTTCCAATTCTGGTTTGCATACCTTTTCCATTTTAGCACTCAAAGGAATTTAGATGGAACTTGCTGTGACTGCACAGGCGCTAGTCTACCACGATGTCTCGGATATTTAAGATTGAACACTTCTCCAATTTCTCTCACTTGGGTAGATTAAAGGGTGGATCCACGGAAGTAACACGGCCATAATATAACCACTTACATGGCCTTTGAAACTTTGACTCAAATTATACTTCACTCATATAAAATAATGGTAGGTGGGTGAAATGTACAATGTTTTATCGATATACTACAAACAAACAAACGGAGTTACTTAAGAATTAGCTGAATGCACTTTCACATAACTTTAATTCATCGGAATGTTCAAATGTTTCACAAACTTGATACGGTGTCAACAGACTTACACACAGCCTGAGTGTGCTGTATGTGTAAAAGCTCATCGCTAGAAGGCTTATTCTGGAAATAGAAAATGGAGTCTCCTACATTCTCCTTGACCCGCAGCCCAGGCGTGTGAATCTCACTTCTCCATTCACTCTCACCGAGGAGAGGAAAGGACACGCTGAGGTGTGTGTGTGTGTGTGTGTGTGTGTGTGTGTGTGTGTGTGTGTGTGTGTGTGTGTGTGTGACAGCGCGGCAACAGCACATGGAAACTGCAGTGCAGTCTGTCAACAGCCTGACCAGAACGCGGTCTATCCCATAATTCAGTCTGCCATCTCTAAACTGGTGTACATGAGAGCACAAAAAGCCCATTCCTTCACATATACAGTACTTTCAACACAACCAAATCACTTGAATTGTACTTTCCAACCGATCTTATATTCTTTGTTTTGTTGCTATGTACTTGGCTTCATTTTTGTCTTTGTACCAGAACTGGCAAGCAATGTTATTGGTGGTTTCTGTGTTTGTTTATTTTTCCCTTTCTATTCAATCATTTTATTATAGTGTTCTTTAAAACATTTCTACCTCATGGCTACATATTATACATGTAGTATTTCATTTATGTCTTTTGAATGTCCTACATTTGTTGAAAAATCGAACAAAAGAAAAAGAAAAAGGAAATGGGTGGGGAGCAGGAAATCACAGGTCCTTGAGCTTGAGTCTACCTCAGAGGCACTGAGCAGAGGAGATGGTGGTACAGTCTAACGTGTGTCTGACAAAACTGGATGCACACTCACTCAAGACACCGAGCGACATATAGATACACAACACCCGCAAGGAAACATTTTTAGTGGACGGGAGAAAACTGTTGGACTTTGCAGGTCCTCTCCGAGGTTTCTCTTGATGCATCAACCAATGCGTTGCTTTAATCTTTGGTGAACTGTAGTTGTGTGATTGTGTATATTACGTGGGCACACATGAATATGATTTGGATTGTGTGGGATTTTATATATAATTAGTATATATAAAACACACATGCACAAAACTTTAACTGAGTGTAACGTGTTTCTGTTGTACATATTTATATACATAAATACAAACAAAATGCACCACATACATGTTTATATGTGTGAATATGTTGCCATACTTGCAGTCGACTTAAATGTATTTTCATGTAATCTGTCTGAGGTACAAAAGACAACAACTGATTCATTAAAGATGTTTTCTTGAAATAACATTTTCTGGTTGTATTTTTTTAAGGTCTAAGGTCTTCAATTGGGCTTTTGTGTTCCTTGAAAATAAAGCTTGTTTTCATGACATCCTCTAACTGTGTTGAATGCCAACATAACAGTAGAGTTTACACTCTTAGAAAAAAAGGTGCCATACAGGGTTCTCCGGTTTGTCCCCATAGGGGAACCTTTTTTGGTGCTAGGTAGAACCCTTTACCTAAAACCCTCTATGTGGGACTCTTAAAAATAACCCCCTGTATATGGTTCTACCTAGAACCCTCTGAAGGATCCTTCCAATAACCATTTTTTATAATCCAAAGGTTCTTCCTAGAACCCTTTATGAATGGTTCCACCAGCCTTTAAATGAATTGTAACAATACATTATACACTGATTGTACAAAACATTATGAACACCTTCTTACTAATGAGTTGCACCCCCTCCCCCTTTTTGCCCTCAGAAGCTCCTTCATTTGTCAGGGCATGGACTCTACAAGCGTTTCAAAGGGATGCTGGCCCATGTTGACTCCAATGCTTCCCAGAGTTGTGTCAAGTTAGCTGGATGCTCTTCTTTATACACACAGGAAGCTGTTGAGCGGGATAAACCCAGCAGCGTTGCAGTTCTTGACACACTCAAACTGGTGTGCCTGGCACCTACTATCATACCCCGTTCAAATGCACTTAAATCTTTAGTTTTGCCCATTCACCCTCTGAATGGCACACATACACAATCCATGTCTCAATTGTCTCAAAAATCCTTATTTAACCTGTCTCCTCCCCTTGAAGTGGTTTTAACTGTTGACATCAATAAGGGATCATAGCTTTCACTTGGTCAGTCTATGTCATGGAAAGAGCATGTGTTCCTAATGTTTTGTACACTGTATATATCATGAGGCCTTTCATTGAGGGCATAGTTATACCCTAACAGAGTGGTGTTAGGAAACCCTGGTTTACAGGCACTTCAGGCCTGCAATTCACATTATGCTATCTTGCAAAGTGATGTGTAATTCCTAATGGAATCCAGACAGAGTTAGGATATCCAACAAGTCAATTTGTTTATCACCCGCAACATTCATTCAGAATTAGGGAAGATTGAATACTGAGACTACCTCAATGATCTAAACTGTAACAACCATCTCTTTAACGTGGGCAATAAGTCCAACGACTAACAGATTGGTTTAGTTAAAAAATATGTCATTTGTCTTTGTGTAGCATAAAATTAAATCAACCAATCAATGTACATGCAAGAACACATTTGAAACAATTCTAAAAATCCCCCTGAAATAGAATATGCTGGAAAATATGATATATGGTTCCATGTAGAATCCCTCTTGCCTTCAAAAGATCCCTTATTGCCTTTCCGAAGAATCCTTGCCTTCCAAAGATCCCTTATTGCCTTTCCGAAGAATCGTTCTTGCCTTCCAAAGAATCATCAAAGAACCCTTTCTTCCAAAAACGGTTCTTAGGATGTTATAATTCTAGGTAGAATCTGCCTTACAAAGAAATGTTGTCTTCCTAAAGGGGTTCTTCAGATCAAAACAGTTCTTGGTAGAACCCTATCCCTCTGCAAATAACCCTTTTGGAACCCTTTTTTCTAAAAGTGTAGTTTCGATTTAAATCAAGGCAGTACTTTTGAAAAAAACAAAGTCCCTGCTCTGCGAGATCTTAGTAATATTTTTTTTGTGTGTGTGTGTGTGTGTGTGTGTGTGTGTGGGGGGGGGGGGGGGGGGGTGTTAAATGTTGTTTTTACACAATGTACATTTCCTGTAGTGCAAATTATTTGATATCAAACACAGGTAAAATGGAATATCTTCACAGCAAGATGCACTGTGTATGCAGTATACAGTAGATAATGCACATTTGTTTAACAAACCCTGTGCCACCTCAACCTACAACATGTGCAATTCAAATATTAGTTATTTTGCAGTGCACCAAAAGTCTAGTCATACATTTCTCTCATTAAAATGTAACAATTCATTTATTTTTGTGGGGAAAGTGTCAAGTAAAAACACTAAATCCTTACCTCACACAAAGAATTCACATAAAATGACTACCATGAATGTAAATTAGGTGATTTTTTCTCTACCATTTTTGAAAGCATCATTATATGGTTGATGGTAAGCGTAGGAAGCTAGCTACAGTGTAATTAGCTGTGCAAAGCAGACGGAGATTTCAGGTTGCTGAGCAATGGAGTTTCTGCTTGGTCTTTGTCTATTGTACTTTGCTACATGTTATCTCTCTGAGGTCTGTGAGATTTGAGGTTCAGCCACTGCTCCTTTTTCTTGCCTTGTTTTTAAAACAAAACATGAAATGTTAAGTTGATTTGAAAAGCTACAACCAGTCCCATCCTTACTGCGTGTATGTACATTCTATTACAGTTTGGCCCAATATGTTGCAGGCCCAAGGTCTTCTCATTACAATACAAACCTTGGATGGGCTTATAGATACAGTACATAATGTTAGCTCATTCAGGTTTCATTGAAACAGTTATATATGTATGTATTGTAATGGTAATCTTATGAGTACCGGTAGATCATTGGTGGAGCTCTGTTAAATCAATGTGTTGGCATTTTGTTGATATCAAAGAGGCACTTACTCCTGTGCTCTTCATTTGCATTGCAAATATTGGTGTGTGTGGGTGCCTGCGTGCATGTGTGTTTGTGTACGTGTATGTGTGAACTTGGAGGGTTACTCTGGTCACCACTGCACACCTAGAATCACCTGGCCAGAGCAAGACTCAATAGGATACACCTAACATACCTCTCCCCGCACAACAATTCAAATATGCAACGTGATAATTCTCTTTATGTACCCTTAAATGTGCAATAGATTCAAATTGTGAGAGGAAATTGCCCAAAGCTCTAGAAGAGGTGGATGGAAAGAATACATTATGCAAATAACACAAAGGACTGAAGCACTTGAAAGCCTAATTCCACTATAATCAGCATACTGTGTCGTTTAATATGTTTTCACCTCTTATTAAAAGTGACTGTTCTTCTGCACTGTCAGCCGGCTGGATCTGACATTGGACTGAGACAACGGACAGACCATCACGCTTTCGCATTCCGCCGCCAGAGCTTTTAGATGATGGTTACATATTCCACCCCCCCCCCACAAGTAATTATGCGCCGGAGAGTCCAGAAATAAGGTTTAATTACACAGTAATCGCCTCTGATGGACACTAGGAAGTGGTGAGCACTGCCAGACTGCAATCCATCAATGACAAACCTCTGTCCACTTTTAATTCCTCCTCATTTGCATCATAACCTCCGCACCAAGTTGCACAACCGCTGTTAAATGCTAATGGGACCTGTCTCTCCACTCAAAATGAATGCTTAAGCCCCATTTCACTCCCTCGCTCTTTTATCCCACTCTATCCTTTCTCTCTCTTTTTTTCTCTCTCACTGTCCATCGCTTCTCCCTTTCTCTCCCTCCCTGCTCTTCCCCCTCCCTCCCTCTCTCAGCCAGCGTTAACGGGTGAAGAGAACCCACAGCGTGGTCAGTGATGCGCTAATTGGGAGCAGTTTTATCTCTCCAGCACTAATAGCGGCCCTGCACCGACAACCCTCAGCATGGGTGGTGGAGGGTGTGAGAGGAGGATGGAGAGAAGAGGCGAGGAAAGGAGGAGAGTAGTGGGCATGTCCTGTATAGGAAATGTAGATCACAGCACAGATCTAAGTATGATTGGCCCCTCCAGTCATAGTTAATGCGAGTCTGGAGGGACCCCGTACACAATTTCCAGCTTCATTAATTGAAAATTGTGTTTTTTTTTCCTTTTTGGGGGGGGGGGGGGTGAATAAAATAAAACACCATGGCCATTTATCAAGCATTTTGTCTGTTTTATTCCCGCCACTCATTGACGATGAAGTGGGGGACTATCTAATAATCGGTGCCATCTTGAAGAGTCGCTATAATCCAAGCCTTGATTGTTTCACCGCTCTAACAGAGAAGTAAATACCCACAATGTTTTGCTGTGTTGATGCAGACACTGTGTGGAAAATAATAATTTGAAGTCTCATCACAACACACATCATGGAAATAAATCTGATATTAAATATTCCACACTGGCTCTTGATAGCGCACACAAACACCTTCTTTTTTCATCATTAGCGCATCTTGTTCATTGCTTTTTACCGTAATTGGAATCAACATGTATTGTTTGAATTCGTGACCTCCTACTTGTTTTCCCTCAGATGCACAAAAACAATATATTAATGTTGAGAGGGACTGATAGCAAAGAACACAAGGTACTATTTTTTTAAATTAGCATTTGTTTTATTAGCGTCATGTTTCTTTTAGCAAAGTGTTGTGGAAAGAGGCCCTTAGTGGCTCAAAGTTCTTATTTTAATCCATTTCAGTGTTTTAGAATAAGAATTTTGCATTCTTAAGAAAATACATTCTACTACTTAATCTATCATCTGTGTGTCTGTTTTCAAACAGGTCATATTTTTAAGCAAATTATTTGGGGTGTAGGTTTTTAGAACAAAACGTAAGACACATTCTTAAGTATAATCTTGAAGAGTGCACAGACTTTGTTTCCTCAACAATGTCTGTTTTCCTAGAGCTGGTCTCTTCCCAACACTGTCACTCCTCAGGCAGCCTCGATGCCTCCCTCTCAGAAGACATGACATTAATTTGTGCCCTTTAAAAACAAGCGTGCTTGGAGGTTTCAGAGAGACATCGCAAAACAATATATATCTTAGAATGTTTTTAAAGGGATAGTTCACCCAAATGACAAAAAAAGCAATTTTTTTGTCATTTGAGTGAACAATCCCTTTAAGGTTGTCAGGACTGGATATTTTTTGCTGATGCTTAATATGTAACTCTGGTTTATTAGTCCTTTCCCTATGCAAATTATACATTATTAATAATGTATTCTTTTTATGATAATACATGATTATGATAATGAGAGACATCTTTAATGCATGACATTGACATTGAGACATTGATAACACGTTGCATTTTGTCATGCAAATTGTATGTCTGGAACTTATGGAGTAAGCCTAATTGACACTTACTTCAGGTTGTCGATAAATACATGGACAGTTCAGTCTAAGAGATAACCACCATTTGTTATACTCAAGCCAATACACCATTCACTTATTCAGTTTCATTCATGATGCCTTATCATATCCGATAGAGACAAGATCAAATGTTCTCTCTCTTCACTATAGCACTGCTATTCATAGATGTACAGTATCTTCATTGACTATCATCACAAGTCATCAGAGATGTAGCCTATCCGTATCCCTGCCCATACATTTTAGATTAGAGTTGATAGAGCTAATAGAAAATATGGCGGGTATAACGTCCCTTATCAGTGCGGTGCTCCGTCTATTACTGAGCCCCAAACGTTCGCTAATGACTCAAACAAGCGGAGATCAGTTTCATCCAGTCCCCCTCAATGGGAGTCAGATGCTGATGTCTTCACTTCATCTCCCTTCTTTAATGCTTAAAAGGGACTCTGTTGAGTCGGTCGTCACAGGAGAGTAGAGCTTTATTAAAAACAATGGCTATAAAGTAGAGGTTTATTAAAAACAATGGCTATAGAGTAGAGCTTTATTAAAAACAATGGCTAGAGTAGAGCTTTATTTAAACAATGGTTATAGAGTAGAGCTTTATTAAAACAATGGTTATAGAGTAGAGCTTTTTTAAAACAATGGGTACAGAGTAGAGCTTTATTAAAACAATGGGTACAGAGTAGAGCTTTATTAAAACAATGGTTATAGAGTAGAGCTTTATTGAAACAATGGTTATAGAGTAGAGCTTTATTGAAACAATGGTTATAGAGTAGAGCTTTATTAAAAACAATGGCTAGAGTAGAGCTTTATTAAAACAATGGGTACAGAGTAGAACTTTATTAAAACAATGGGTACAGAGTAGAGCTTTATTAAAACAATGGTTATAGAGTAGAGCTTTATTGAAACAATGGTTATAGAGTAGAGCTTTATTGAAACAATGGTTATAGAGTAGAGCTTTATTAAAAACAATGGCTAGAGTAGAGCTTTATTAAAACAATGGTTAAAGAGTAGAGCTTTATTAAAACAATGGGTACAGAGTAGAGCTTTCATAGCTATTTTAGAGCTCTTACTGCTTTGTGTTGTCAGATTACACTGTGCTTTAACGCTCTCAGACACACAGGCAGAGGCTGTCATGTTTGACTCAACCGTGACTGATGGACAGGCAGACAGATATGCAGCAGAGGCCTACTGTGGGGCATCAGCGTGCGTTCACAGCGCTAGATAGCCTGACAAAAGACAGACTGTGAAGTTCTGAAGGGATTTTTGGTGGGTTTCTCCTCGAATCTATTGTCTGGTGTGTGTGTGTGTTTGTCAGACTGACTGCTTGACTGCTTTTTGTTCAGATCATCGTTTCTTCCTTTCTGTAGACAGTGGAGTAAAATAGTTGGGAGAAAGACCAAAAAAAACCTAGCACATGGAATTGAAGCTGAAGCAAAGGACATTCGTTATCCTTCCCCATCAACCTGGCCTCAGAGCATTTCGTATTATTTTGTATGTACAGTTGAAGACGGAAGTTTACATACACTTAGGTTGGAGTCATTAAAACTCGTTTTTCAACCACTCCACAAATTTCTTGTTAACAAACTATAGTTTTGCCAAGTTGGTTAGGACATCTACTTCGTACATACCACAAATAAATTTTCCAACGATTGTTTACAGACAGATTATTTCACTTATAATTCACTGTATCACAATTCCAGTGGGTCAGAAGTTGGGTCCAATTCCAGTGGGTCATAAAATGATGTCTTGGCTTTAGAAGCTTCTGATAGGCTAATTGACATCATTTGAGTCAATTGGAGGTGTACCTGTGGATGTATTTCAAGGCCTACCTTCAAACTCAGTGCCTCTTTGCTTGACATCATGGGAAAATCAAAAGAAATCAGCAAAGACCTCAGAAAAAAAAATTCTAGACCTCCACAAGTCTGGTTCATTCTTGGGAGCAATTTCCAAATGCCTGAAGGTACCACGTTCATCTATACAAACAATAGTATGCAAGTATAAACACCATGGGACCACGCAGTCGTCATACCGCTCAGGAAGGAGACGTGTTCGGTCTCCTAGAGATTAATGTTCTTTGGTGCGAAAAGTGCAAATCAATCACAGAACAACAGCAAAGGACCTTGTGAAGATGCTGGAGGAAACAGGTACAAAAGTATCTATATCCACAGTAAAACGAGTCCTATATCGACACAACCTGAAAGGCCGCTCAGCAAGGAAGAAGCCACTGCTCCAAAACCACCATAAAAAAGCCAGACGACAGTTTGCAACTGCATATGGGGACAAAGATCAAACTTTTTGGAGAAATGTCCTCTGGTCTGATGAAACAAAAATAGAACTGTTTGGCCATAATGACCATCGTTATGTTTGGAGGAAAAAGGGGGAGGCTTGCAAGCCGAAGAACACCATCCCAATCGTGAAGCACGGGTTGGCAGCATCATGTAGTGGGGGTGCTTTGCTGCAGGAGGGACTGGTGCACTTCACAAAATAGATGGCATCATGAGGAAAGGAAATTATGTGGATCTATTGAAGCAACATCTCAAGACATCAGTCAGGAAGTTAAAGCTTGGTTAAAGCTGGGTCGCAAATGGGTCTTCCAAATGGACAATGACCCCAAGCATACTTCCAAAGTTGTGGAAAAATGGCTTAAGGACAATAAAGTCAAGGTATTGGAGTGGCCATCACAAATCCCTGACCTCAATCCTATAGAAAATTTGTGAGCAGAATTGAAAAAGTGCGAGCAAGGAAGCCTACAAACCTGACTAAGTTACACCAGCTCTGTCAGGAGGAACGGGCCAAAATTCACCCAACTTATTGTGGGAAGCTTGTGGAAGGCTACCCGAAGCATTTGACCCAAGTTAAACAATTTAAAGTCAATGCTACCAAATACTAATTTAGTGTATGTAAACTTCTGACCCACTGGGAATGTGATGAAAGAAATGAAAGCTGAAATAAATCTCTCTCTACAATTATTCTGACATTTCACATTCTTAAAATAAAGTGGTGATCCTAACTAAGAAAGCAAATTTTTACTAGGATTAAATGTCAGGAATTGTGAAACTGAGTTTAAATGTATTTGGCTAATGTGTATGTAAACTTCTGCAGGTGTATGTAAACTTCAACTGTAAATATCTGAATTCACATTTACAGTGTTACGTGAGACCTGGCTGTCAACATAGGCGGTTTGGTGCCACTTTCTATGAGGACCTCTGTTCATAGCAGTGGAGGCTGGTGACTTGAATAATTGAGGATGATAGGAGACCCACGGTATAGGCGCAGAATGCACGGAGACAACAAAGTGTGTTTAAAAAAATCGTCAAAGACTAATTATTTTAACCTAAAGCATTTAATAAAGTCATTTATGGTACAATATTATGGGGAATGAGGGGGCTACTTACACCATGTTGGAAAGGGATCACAGCAGTGATTGAATGAAGGTATGAGGCATGAGATGGGGTGTTCAGAGGCTTGACCAATGCAGGACAGGATTTGACTGGGAAGACAAAAAACAATAACACAACACATTACACAGTTAGACAAAAGAGCTAAGAATGAGTTAGTCCAAGCAAGGAGTAAAATCACTGATGTGTAATAATGTGATTGTGCATGTGATTGTCTCTACATACAGTAGTGGGAGAAAATTTGTAGGGGTACTCACAGTGCTTGGAGGGGAAGTATTCAATGTGCGTGCCAGTGTAAGAGCGGGCACATGAGAAGGGGCTTCAGTTAATGTCAGGAGAAAGTTGACAAAGGTAGTGAAGTGGAGTAGTCATCACCTCTTAAAATCAGGGAACAGGAGGGGACTTGGCTGTAAATACAAATAGCAGATACATTCCATTACAGCTGCGCCATCGTAGGTTTGAACAACGACTTGCTCTATGAAGTCTCAAAATGAATAAAGTCAAACACGGACTACACATCTCGCTCACTTGACACATCAAAGTATCCAAAGAAATGTTCCTGACTAAAGCCCTGATCATCCACATACCTGATGATAACGGACAACTGCAAGCAGACTGGTGGCACCATAGGTCCCAGAGCGATGGCAATTTTTACCCACTGAGACCTGGAGTTTTTCCTTATATAACTAGGAAAACTCTATGACAGTGTATGACAGTGATTAATCAGTTGTAAAAAAGTTTTTATATGGGCTATGATGTGACCAGTTTTCCTAATCAGGTCACATGGTTTGAAAAAAACTCCTGGCCCTGAAAACTCTGTCAAACTGCAGCTACCTTTTATTTGTTCATCTAAATTATATTTAGAAAAGATTAGAAGTGGGATTTCGTCGACCCAGACACATAGATAACAACTGATAGACAATAGACCTCACAGGGCTGAGCTTGCTTTATGCATGTTTTCATCATGCAGGCCTATGCAACTGTAGGCCTTATAAAAAATGTACTCAAATCTGTCATCACTATTATGTTGATTAATTAATTCCAGTTAATCGTTTTGGATTTTAAAAATATAGGCAGCCAAGCCAGCCCAATTTTGAATAGAAACTAAATTTGATCACATACATATTTTCTCCTGACACACAAATGGACTATTAATACATAACGTTACCAATTAGTTTACCCTGACCAGATGGACAGGGTGCATAGGCTGTATGCAATCTGCTCTTATTAGTAGCCTACAGTTGATCAGACTGTTTTCAACCCAGATTTCTCATGTTTAGGTGTAGCCTAGGCTGCTGCAACATTTATGTAATGACTTTTTGCTTGTGTCTGTCCGGAGTGATTATGTGTTATCATTTTTGCTAAATAAATAGCGGAAGAAAGTGGAAAGTCTACTTGAGTGTACAAGAAAAAATGCGCTGCGTCAACCGCTCCCTTTAATCTAACTTGTAATGGATGATGCGATGGAAGCTATCAAATCGTTCGGAATTGTTTTCGACAAAGCAGAAAAGACAGAGAGTTCCATATGTTCAGCAAGTGTTAGTCCATCGTAACGTGCAATTACCTCTGCAAGCTCCTTGTAGTAGTTGCCCTTGTTGGTGGAACTTTACCTCTCGTCGTGATAAGCAGCTTGATAATATCCCTGTTTCTTCTTACTTTCTAGTTGTGTTGCGCAGTTTGAATACGCAGACCTTTGTCATAATCGATGCAGCTTTTTTCCAGAAGCTTGAATCTGATATGGGCATTTATATGCTCCCTGCTTCTGTTTTGCCATTTAGCTGAACGATCAATGTTCTTCAGGTCACTGTACCCACCTTTCGACCAAGGCTCAGACTTTCCAAAAAGCAGGTAAGGTCAGCAATAAATGCGGCTTCGATGAAAGTTCCCTGTTAACCAGATATACTTTTGATACCAGTTGGTATTGAACGCCCTCAACTTTTCATCCTTCATGAAGCTGAGCTCAGGCAGAGGTCGACCCCTGCATTTAATTTGCAACTTTTCCATGTACCCCAGAAAATGAAAGGGGTTCTTCAACAAAAAGTCCATAACATTTTCGGCAGCATTGACCATTCTGGCAGAGAAAACTACACATTCGCGCTGGTAGCTAGCTAGCTACTGAAGTTAGCAAGGCAAGTTTAAATAAATTGCACTAACTGGACACAAAAATAAAGTTCTAAAACCAAGAAAACAATTCATAATATACCTCCTCCATCTCCTGTAATTTGAAAAAACTAATTTTAATGGAATAATATCCCCAAAATGCTAAACTATCATTCTTCACTCTTAATCCAACAATGTCACCAAATTTCTCAACACATAGAATACCCATAATGCTCTGTGACACAATCCCAATTCAAGACACTAGGTTTATTCTCTGATTGGATGGACAACATGTCAGTTTATACTGCAAAAGCTTTGATTGGTTGGAGGGCGTCTTCCGGAAGTGGTCATAATTACCATGAATGTCTATGGAAGGGTGTGAGGCCTACGAGCCTCCTAGGTTTTGTATTGAAGTCAATGGAGCCAGAGGAGGACAGACGCTAGCTGACCTCAGGCTACACCATGGCGCTACCCCAGACAGTGCTTTTGAAGTTACTGTAGACCTTCATTGCAAAACAATGTATTTCAATCAATTATTTGGTGACATAGGAATATATTTGGTTTAGTTTTATCTAAAAAGGATAACTTTTTAATGTTTCACAATAATACATTAATTTCACTGAGGAGGATGGTCCACCCCTTCCTCCTCTGAGGAGCCTCCATTGGTTCATAGAGGTTAGACGATGTGATTATTCTCTCGGCTACAGAATCACATCATGTATGCCTACCAATGGTTACATCCAATTAGTAGTTTTCCTGGTTGTTTTATGTTAGTTAAGACAACTTACAGTTCACATTATCACCACCACACCACATTTTCCACACGAGTTCACCCGTGTTAGTCCAGTGGGTAGTGGGGATGGGTGGATGGAGGACCGCAATGGACAAAGAAGGGGGAGAGGGGATGTCAATGTCAACCAATCAGGTGTGGATGGAATGGCTTCATTACAACCTGTAGGATTCCAGACCAGACCCTGGTATTGTGTGTGGTTGGGAATGGGGGGTCAGTAGGGAGTGAGGGAGGGATGGAGGGATAGGCAGAAGAGGAATGAGATGGGAATCCTTTTTTTATCCTCTGTGTGATGGAGAGATCCAAATTGATGTCTGCCTGCCTGTCTACCTGTCTGTCTCTGTAGTTTGATAGCCTTCTAGTTACATTTACCAAGACCCAGCCCAAAATGTACAAACCTAGTATAGAAGATGGAAACAGACTTAGTAGTGCTGTTTCAATAGGACAAAAGTAGAAGTACAATAGAGGTTTGTGTTCAAAGACAAACACACGCAGCCGTCTCTCTCAACGCCCTCCAAGGACAGTGACGAACAGCAGAGGAGAGGCAGACAGAGGCCGGCGAGTGTCAACAGACCAAGGTCATTTCAGATTGAGAAGTTTGTCAAAATGTGATGACATCAGCAGCAGTCCGTAAAGCGTTATTGCACCTTGCTGCAGGTGCCACTGTGAAACAGTCTGAAATTACAAAAACGCACAAGCTGCCAGAGCACTGCCAAGAATGATTGCCCCTGGAGTTTTTTCTTTCCTCTCTCTCGTTCTTGCTCTCTCTCTATTCCCCCTACCTTCTCTCTCTCTCCCCCACCCCAGCACCCCCCCCCCCTCTCTATCTCCTCTCTCTTACACACATGGATAACTGCCAGATGTGAAATGGAGGGAAGGAGGGAGAAATAGGAGGGGGGATACAGATCTAGATTTAATGATATTAAACATGTTTCTTGATGCTCAATAAGAAGCCTATTATGATTGATACAAGGCCACTGACACTTTATCTACGCAGTAACAGAATCATCTGTCACCCAACTGTATTGAATCATTAATATCCGCTCTCTCACTGTGTTTTTTTCCCTACTGTTAACAGTGACTAATCATCTGTCTAGTTGCCGATGTCTCCGGGTGCTTGATCGGATCGTGTTTGTGAAAACCGACGCAGCCAATCCAACGCCGCTCCTGGGAAGATTGAGAGGGGTCCCATTATGTTCGCTAGCTGCCTGTAGCGATATCCGGCTCTTCTTCTCTCTACATAATACAATGCCAGTAAATAAGTCACGGAGTGTCCAGCGCCACTTCCACTCTTTTATTTTGAGTGCTTCTGGTGAGTTGTTCTCCACAGAATGAAATGCTGTTTTATATGTTGGGTGCCTGTCAAGACACTCCGGCGGCAGACTAAGAGAGGCTGGTGTACAGTAGACTCTTCTAGGCTGAGCTGCATGCTCTATAAGGATACTGCCACGGATCCCTCCGGAACTTTCACCACGCACACCTGTCCCCTATTCCAACTGATTAGTGTTTGTCCATTATTGTTACAATGTCCGTTGGTGCGTGTGAGTACCTGTGCTGTGTGTTTTGGGCTTTCGTGCCCTTGTGGATTGCGCAGATGATTATGGGTCTCGTCCCATGTGTTAATCATTGTGTGCAGGTATTATTTATTCGAGGTACTGCTCGCTCTTTTGTTTGGGTTTCAACCCTGTGTTTTTGTAACGTGTTTGGTCTTCGTCCCCGTGCCTTAACACGGCACACCGTAATTTGAGTAAAATAAAAAACCCTGTTACGCTTTCCTGTGCCTGTCTCCCGAATCATTGTTACCAACATGGCAGAATAATTGACCATTGAGGGAGACAGCGGGAATGACCCGTCCGACGACGCTTCGACTGGTCCGTCCAGCGTCGCTGCAACTTCAGCAGCTGCATCTGGGTCGTCCGACGTCGCCACAACGGGTCCGTCAGACGACGTAACTTCAGCAGCTACAACTGGCCCGTTGCTCTTTGCTCTTTTGTTTGGGTTTCAACCCTGTGTTTTGTGTACGTGTGTGGTTGGTCTCCGTCCCCGTGCCCTTACACGGCACGTCGTAATTCGGGGTATAATAAAGAAACACTATTACGCATTCCTGTGCCTGTCTCCCGTATCTCTTCATACTAACGTTGACAGATACAGTGTAGGCTACAGTATCATAGTACTTTACATGATTTGTTTGAACGTTGAATTGGCAAAGAAAATATGTGTAGCCGGCCGAGGGAAAAACCTTCACTTCGTCAGATTTGGACTTTTAGATTTTTGATAACTGAGATATCTTTATCAGAACCAGAGTTCTGAGATTTTCAAGTTGACTGCAGCCAAAAAGTTCAAACTGACGAAACAGCATTCAAAGATTTTTTTCTAATTCCGCTGAGGCATGAGAGAAAAACACCAACACTCAGCTTGTTTCAAAAGAGATTGTCACTAGATTTGTTATTTTGAAAGTAGCAACTGCTGGTATTGTTTGCATGAAATAATCATTACTAGAAAACATTATTATACTGTACAATAATAGATACAAATATCTGAATTGGAGCTGAAATAATGTACATTTTAGTCTGATTATGAATCATCAACAACAAATCCTTAAAAAGAAAAACATTATAGAAAGATCTGATTGATTTGACTATCTACAACACTGGATGGCATGAAAGATGACAAAAATTATGATAATCATTTCAATTCAGCTGTCAGGAACGGGTATTAGAATGAGTTGCCAACGTCATAAAGGCAAAGTAAAAACAATGCAACACTACAAGAAGTAAGCAAAATAGTACAGCACTAGTGTGCAAAAGCCAACAAAGTGACTGTGTAGTGTCGTGTGTTGACTGCGACCTGGTGTTGTTAAAGGCCGGATGGCAGTGGCAAAGAAGGATTTAATTCATTTTGATAATAATGATTCATATTGAGAGTCATGATTATTATCTCTCTCTCTCTTTCTGACAAGCATACACAAAGAGATCTCTAAGACACACAAACACAAACTACTAGGTCATCTTATTTACCTTACTTGAATGCTCCATGGTGACGACCACGTTGGATCCAGCGCTGGCCGCCAGATCCATGAGCGTCCCTTCACCATCTTACCCAGAGGGAAAAAAACATGTTTCAGTACTTTATCAGTCTTTTTTATTTGGGTCCACATTAAAGTCAATAGTCATGGAGACCCAATTATTTTTTAAATACACACACATACTGTACACACACGCAAAGAAGGGTCTCTCTTCCTCTTCAAACTGCTCTCTTATCTCTCTCCCTATCTATCAATTAATTAACATGAACTTATTAGCTACCTAACGTGTTTTGTGGGATACAGGGATGAAAAATACCATGGCTGGTGAAATAGTCGTTGAAACATTTAGGCAAACGTTAGCTATAGCGGCTTGTCTTCAAACTTGTCTTCAATACTACTGTCACTCCAACAACACTGGCTATAGCTTACATAGAACAATACAAAGAAGATGCAGGTAGTGAAATCCTTAAGAGAAGGGGTTGAAACCGGTTCAGGGAATAGTTTCCCGAAAACCAGAAAATTATGTTTTTTTTTAAGGAACAGAAACAGAACATGGAGCAAAAGTGATCCATACTGTTCCGGGAACAGAAGCGTTATTTTTAAAGCATGAGAACCGGTTAATAACATTATTTTACATTCCAGGCACAACAAGACGTAACAAAGCGCCTATGCAAAGCCCTCACTCTGCCACTCAGAAACATATTCCAGTGTCTGCCGACAAGCTGGAAATCTTTGCATGTCGCCTGTCTGTGTTTTGGCTACCTGCTACCTGCTATTTATATTTTTGAGTACTTTTACTTCACTACATTCCTTAAGAAAATATTGTACTTTTTACTCCATACATTTTCCTTGACACCCAAATGTACTCGTTACATTTTGAATTCTTAGCAGGACAGGAAAATAGTCAAATTCCCACACTTATCAACCAAACATTCCTTGTCATCCATACGGCCTCTGATCTGGCGGACTCACTAAACACACACACTTTGTTTATAAATTCAGTCTTAATATAATGAATTTGAAATGATTTATACTTTTTTGATACTTAAGCATATTTTAAACCAAATACGTTTCTACTTTTACCCAAGTAGAATTTTACTGGGTGACTTTTACTTTAGTCATTTTCTATTAAGGTATCTTTACTTTTACTCAAGTATGATGGTTGGGAACTTTTTCCACCACTGCCCCTCCCCCCTCCAAAGCATAGGCTACTGTACTGACGTTACAATTGTGATTCAGAAAATAGAGAGAGATTTTTTTATTAGCTAGAGAAGAAATTGATCAACTTTTCTAATGCTAGTTAAGGATACTTTAGGCCTAGTTATCATGTCTCATGTCAGATTTATTAACTACAAAAATGTAGGACGTGTTTTTAATTCTGGTGCCGCTCTGCACACACAAGCTTGTTAGCTAGTTAGCTCAAGATTGTTGGCTAGTTAGCTCAAGATTGTTGGCTAGTTAGCTCAAGATTGTTGGCTAGTTAGCTCAAGATTGTTGGCTAGTTAGCTCAAGATTGTTGGCTAGCTAGCTCAAGATTGTTAGCTAGTTAGCTCAAGATTGTTGGCTAGTTAGCTCAAGATTGTTGGCTAGCTAGCTCAAGATTGTTAGCTAGTTAGCTCAAGATTGTTGGCTAGCTAGCTCAAGATTGTTAGCTAGTTAGCTCAAGATTGTTGGCTAGTTAGCTCAAGATTGTTGGCTAGCTAGCTCAAAGGACATTCAAAGTTCCTCCATAGAAGCTTCTCCTCCTAGGTATAATTCTGTGGACCTAATTTACATAATGCATGTCATAACAAAATCTCCAGGGCTTCAAGCTTCCTCCACATCTCGCGCCATAGGTTACACTTGTCTGTCCATCACGCATGTAAACAACTAGCTTGCCTGCTCTATCCACACTGATTGGGTGTTACTCGTTAGCTCCAGTGTACGGCTACTTGTAGACAAAATCTAAATCTGACCCTTCTACTCATAACTACATTGTTGATTGTAAATTATAACTTTATACTACCGCGTTACTAACTAGCTAGCTATTTATTCTGTGTCTAAACCAGCATGATTTCATTTATTTGTAGCATGTTTTCTTAAATGGGCCAAGTCAGCTGCGACACTCTCAGGTCAGGGAAGTTCGAGCTAACGTCTTCAAATTGGGCATGATAGCTAAATAAAATAAAAAACATGAAAATTAACAATATTTTATAGTATCCAAATAAACCACAAAAACAGTTTTCAGTTGCATTTTGGCTTTTTCCCAACAATGAGTCGACGTGACATCCGGTAGTTTCTATAATAATCCATTAATGGATTATTATTTGGAAACACCTGATGAGATTGTATGTTATGATATTCCACCGGATATCTTGTTCCTCTCTTCTTTCGAGCGTTATTACTATAGTCTGAGTCGATATTCACATAATAATAATGATGCCCACAAATTGGGGAAAACAAGCAGTCTTTCCCAGTGTAAAAGAGGCAACTTCGTCGTCGATTTTTTGTTATACAGAAAATAACAAAACATGCCAAAAAGCTGCTGTGTTGTTCAATATACATGTAACCAGGTCAAAAATCCCGACCTACGATTCACAATGTCCCCCACATACGGAAATAGAGCTTGCGAGAAGTGCCCTGTGGCTTCAGGCCTACGCTAGGCTACACGTAGCAATGTGTGTGAAACATTTAATCACAGGTAAGACATTTTACTTGTTTAGCATAGCTTGTTTGTAACTACATTCACTACTTGAAGCTGTATAGTCCGTTTGAAGCTGTATAGCCTGTTTGAAGCTGTATAGTCTGAAGCTGTATAGTCCGTTTGAAGCTGTATAGTCCGTTTGAAGCTGTATAGCCAGTTTGAAGCTGTATAGCCAGTTTGAAGCTGTATTGTCAGTTTGAAGCTGTATAGTCCGTTTGAAGCTGTATAGCCAGTTTGAAGCTGTATTGTCCGTTTGAAGCTGTATAGCCAGTTTGAAGCTGTATTGTCCGTTTGAAGCTGTATAGTCCGTTTGAAGCTGTATAGTCCGTTTGAAGCTGTATAGCCAGTTTGAAGCTGTATAGCCAGTTTGAAGCTGTATTGTCCGTTTGAAGCTGTATAGTCCGTTTGAAGCTGTATAGCCAGTTTGAAGCTGTATTGTCCGTTTGAAGCTGTATAGCCAGTTTGAAGCTGTATTGTCCGTTTGAAGCTGTATAGTCCATTTTCTATCACTTAATCAAACCATGGCTGAACCCTTCATTCTCAACGTGCCAGTGAAATGGTGAACCCAGGTAAACCCTTGGCAGAGGATACGGCATGACTAGTAATCAGCACTAATAAGATACGTCTTCCCTTGAAAGACTCCCAGAAAAGCCCTCAATTCATTCCGAGCACATTCAAAGGCATGGGGACCCTACCCCTCTCTCTCTCTCTCTCTCTCTCTCTCTCTCTCTCTCTATCTCTCTCTCCCTCTCTCTCTCTCTCTCTCGCTTTCTCTCTCTCTTCTATCTTTCACCTCTCACCCTCTCTGAGGCCTCTTCATTATCATTCTCAGGTTATTCCCAGCTCAGTGAATCGGGGGTGCTCGTGAATTAAGGGAGAATTAAGAAGCTTTTGCGGAGCGAAGCCTCTCCAAATCTCACCCCAGATGAAAGGTGTACAGAGACAAGCCTGTATGTGTGTATCAAGTGTGTGTGTCTCTGTGCGCGTGTGTGTGTGTGTGTGTGTGTGTGTGTCTGTGTTGAGTCCATGTGCATGTGTCCATGTCTTTTCCGGGCCACGAACCAAGCAGAGCTCCCTGCAGGCCACGACTGCTGCAACCATGGAAACGGGGCCACGCGATGTAGCCCGTTGCTTTCTGACCGCAGGTGTGGCCACATGGGAAACAGTTTTCCAGGGGACCGTGAGGCACGAAACCCTCCTCCCAAGTCCTGCCTCTCCTCCGGCCTCTCCCCCTCCCCTTCCCCATATCCCTCACTGGCGATTAATTACAGTGTTGCCGGAGTAAGACCAAACCACCAGTTATCCGGGGCTAAGCAGCTCTATCATCTCTCCTCCACTACTCTATCATCTCTCTCCCACTCCTCTGTCATATCTCCCCCAATCAAAGAGCACTGAGCAGCAGAGAGAGAGAGATAGAAAGAGAGAGAGAGAGAGAGAGAGAGAGAGAGAGAATGGTAGAATGGGAACAGAGTAGAAGAGCCTCTGCTGTGGCATTTAAGCTGTGGCATTTGATTTGGAATCCTCAGGTAGGGTGAATCTTCTCTCTCTCTCAACCTCCCTCTCACTCCAATCACTGTCTTTGTCAGTGACTTTCACCACCACTCTAATCAGAATGAGTTTCGGAGTGACTTGTTTGTGAGAAGTTGATGCCAAAAGTATGGGGTGGAGTCAGGATTGAGTGACGTTCCTACTGGAAGTGAACAGGTACTGTGGCCAGTTGGACTTTACAGCAGGTTGAACAATACATGCTGTGTTATCTCTCTCTCTCTCTCTCTCCACCCACACACCCACCCACCCACCCCAGTGGCCAGTGTCAACATACAGAGTGAGAGGTAGGTGAGGGAGGTCATTGTCAGTTCTGCATCTGTCCATCAGTGGGGGAGAAGAGGAGGCGGGGGAGATGGGGGCTGGGGGGGGGGTGACTTCCAGAGCTGTACCCGTCTGTCCCCTGCCCACGCTGGGCTGTCACATCACGCTCACTCCCCTCTCCTCCCCCTTCTCTGGAGCCATCTCCACTCACACCAGACCAGCCTTCACTCTGTTTCTTTTGTTTTTTAACCCTACTGTCTTTCTTCCATCCTTCCATCCAGATAACCCCAGTGATCCGTTTCCCATTTCTGCTAGAATTATTCTCTGGTCGTGTAATTATAAAATCACGCCGCCAATGTCAAACAAAGCTGTTGTATCGATTGACCGAGCGGAGGGATTGATTGAGGCGCATTTGCATGGAGACCAGCTTAGAGATCCTAATCGATCAGCCGGGATAAAGTAAAGTCGTCTCTGGACTCCTCGGCTTTCAGAGGTTGAGGTGAAAATGTATTTGTTTGTTTGATACACTTTACACATGAATTGCTCTAATGAATGATACAAATTCACAAGGTACAAAGCAATGTGAAATGACTTGTAAGTTTGTTTCGACTTCATTATCTGATAGAAGAACATTGGAGAATGAATGCTAATGTGCTAATGTGCTAATGTGAATCGATGGGGATACACAGTATTACCATAACTCAGTACAGCAGGCCTACCATAGTCCATCTTTAGGTCCATCAGCATTTTCCCCTCTCGGGCTTACAGCATCAACAATGGGATCTGTTGTTTCTATCATTGAAATGGCTACACTCAAAGACTTTGCCGGGAACATGATGCTTGTGTTGTTCAGTGTTTGCTGGGAGCTTCTTATTTTCTCTTGGGTTCCACCCTAAACATTACAGTACATCTCTTGGAAACAATGCCTTTCCACACGCCGACTGAATTTCACTACTGATAGGACCGTGATCGAATTCACTCATAAATCAATGTTGTTCAAAACCCAAGCTGTTTCTGTTTATTCCAATACAGCTCAGGCATAACAAGTAACGTGTCATATTGGCCCATACTCATAAATTTATATAACACATTTTCTCCTTGGCCAATGTAGCAAATAAAATCTGTAGCGGAGCCAGGAATGGTCACAGCCCCCCTTCTTTCAGATCATTGGGTGCAAGGGAGAGAGAGAGTGAACGAGAGAGAGAGAGAGAGAGAGAGAAAGAGAGAGAGAGAGAGAACGAGAACGAGAAACAGAGAGGGAGGAGGGGGTGAGGTTTTTGGTGTACACTGTAGTATTGACTGCTGGACCGCAGCCACACGTACACAAGCGCGGCATCCAGATATGGAAGCCTGAACGCTGCCTGTGTCTCGCTGCCTTCTGGCCAGGGCCGAGGGTGAAGGAGACGCTACCACACTCTCCTTGTCAGAGACAAGGGTAATTACTGCTGGCTGGAATTACTCAACATTTGTTTAGAAGGTCCCCTGAGCACCCCTTAAATAGATTGTTTCTACTAGAACGCCGATGCCGTTGAACCCCCCCCCCCCCCCCCTTGTCTCTTGGTCTCTCCATCACACTGCAGTCCCAACAAACACACACACAATGCATACCCCCAGCCTTGTCCCTTGTTAAAATAAACACAGTAGAAGACAGACCCTGTGGTAGCTGTGATCCCTTCTGCTCTATGTATTGAATGGCAGGGCCGTCCGTGTTAGATAGGCTTTTCATTAGCTTCAATAGCTCATTGGTTCATTTAGGAGGGGTATTGATTGGACTTTGCAGTGTTACACGCTCTGGTTGGTGTTAAAAACAGGTTGTTTTTGTGTACGTTCTTTAGTCATACTTGCAGTGAACCATTGCAGAAACACCAACCCCTCCCTCCACACATAGCTTTACATGTGGTTTGGTTGTTTTAATTCAATATTGATTTCTCTATACCTCTCTCTCTCTTCTCCTTTTTCTCCCACTCTTTTTCTGAAGGCTGGTTGAATTCACACAATGGCAGTGAATCCCCTCAGTATGCATATAAAAGGGAAAAACAGTTGAAGTCAAGGTCTGTCCCTGTATTTATTGTATGAGATGGTTCCTGTCAAAGATGACATTCTGAAACACTTGACCCACAAAAATGAATTCTTGGCCTGTGCCTAGTGACAGCAGATAGTAATTCATTCTTTTGAAATGTGCTGAGAAAGAGGGAGCGTGTGTGTGTGTGTGTGTGTGTGTGTGTGTGTGTGTGTGTGTGTGTGTGTGTGTGTGTGTGATAGAGAGGGGGAGGTAGAGAGAGAGAGAGGAGGGAGGTAGAGAGAGAGGGGGGGCAGAGAGATGTATAGGGGGAGAGAGAGGGGGGAGGAGAGAGAGAGAGGGGGGGTGAGAGGAACAGAGAGAGATGGGTAGGAGAGAGCGGGAGAGAGAGAGAGTGAGAGATACGCCCAGGCCGTAAGCGGGCAAACAGGAACAACCCCCACTCTTACACTAGCCCAAGCCAATGGCATGTACCAGATGCTAAGCAAGATCTGCTCACACTTACTGGCCTGAGGCCAAACCACACGACCAAAAACATTGGGCACTTCATGGAACACAAAGTCTTCACTAGCTCATCCTGGAATATCCAAGGCCTGAGGTCATCTGCCTTTGGCCTAAAGAGCAGGAACCTGGACTTCATCAAAGAAATCGGAAATACAGACATTGCCGTCCTACAAGAAACCTGGTATAGAGGAGACAGACCAACTGGTTGCCCTCTAGGTTACAGAAAGCTGGTTGTCCTATCCACCAATTTACCAGGTGTGAAACAAGGAAGTGACTCAGGGGGTATGCTAATTTGATATAGAGCAGACCTAACTCACTCCATTAAATTAATCAAAATTAGAACATTTTACATTTGGCTAGAAATTCAAAAGGAAATTATCTTAACAGACACAAATGTTCTCCTGTGTGTTACATATATCCCCCCACTAGAATCCCCATACTTTAATGAAGAAAGCTTCTCCATCCTGGAGGGGGAAATCAATCATTTCCAGGCTCAGGTACTAGTCTGTGGCGACCTAAATGCCAGAACCGGACAAGAACCTGACACCCTCAGCACACAGGGGGACAAACACCTGCCTGGAGGTGACAACATTCCCTCCCCCATATGCCCCCCTAGGCACAACTATGACAACATAACCAACAAAAACGGGTCACAACTCCTGCAGCTCTGTCGCACGCTGGGTATGTACGTAGTCAATGGTAGGGTTCGAGGGGAATCCTATGGTAGGTACACCTACAGCTCATTTCTTGGCAGTAGTAGTGTAGCCTACTTTATCACTGACCTCAACCCAGAGTCTCTCAGAGCGTTCACAGTCAGCACACTGATACCCCTAACAGACCACAGCAAAATCACAGTCTACTTGAACAGAGCAATACTCAAGATTCATCAAAGCCAAAGCAACTGAGTAATATTAAGAAATGCTATAGATGGAAGGAATGCAGTTTGGAAACCTACCAAAAATAAATTAGGCAACAACAAATTCAATCCCTTTTAAACAACTTCCTGGACAAAACGTTCCATTGTAATAGTGAAGGTGTAAACTTGGCAGTAGAAAATCTTAACAGTATATTTGACCTCTCAGCTTCCCTATCAAATTTAAAAATCTCAAATAAAAAACGAAGAAAATGAACAACACTGACAAATGGTTTGATGAAGTATGCAAAAATCTAAGAAAGAAATTGAGAAACCTGTCCAACCAAAAACATAGAGACCCAGAAAACCTGAGTCTATGCCTTCACTACGGTGAATCACTAAGACAATACAGAAAAACACTACGGAAAAAGAAGGAACAGCACGTCAGAAATCAGCTCAATGTAATTGAAGAATCCATAGACTCTAATCACTTCTGGGAAAATTGGAAAACACTAAACAAACAACAACACAAAGAATTATCTATCCAAAATGGAGATGTATGGGTAAACCACTTCTCCAATCTTTTGGGCTCTATAACAAAGAACAAACAGCAAACACATATACATGATCAAATACAAATCTTAGAATAAACTATTAAAGACTACCAGAACTCACTGGATTCTCCAATTACATTGAATGAACTACAGGACAAAATAAAAACCCTCCAACCCAAAAAAGGCCTGTGGTGTTGATGGTATCCTCAATGAAATGATCAAATATACAGACAACAAATTTAAATTGGCTATACTAAAACTCTTTAACATCATCCTTAGCTCTGGCATCTTCCCCAATATTTGGAACCAAGGACTGATCACCCCAATCCACAAAAGTCGAGACCATTTGAACACAATAACTACTATGGGATATGCGTCAACAGCAACCTTGGGAAAATCTTCTGCATTATCATTAACAGCAGACTCGTACATTTCCTCAGTGAAAGCGATGTACTGAGTCAAATGGGCTTTTTACCAAAGTATCATACGACAGACCACGTATTCACCCTGCACACCCTAATTGACAAACAAACAAACCAAAACAAAGGCAAACTCTTCTCATGCTTTGTTAATTTAAAAAAAGCCTTCGACTCAATTTGGCATGCGGGTCTGCTATACAAATTGATGGAAAGTGGTGTTGGGGGAAAAACATACGACATTATAAAATCCATGTACATGCACTGTGACTGACCCAAACTTAAGGAAAGCTTTGAGTATGTACAGACTCAGTGAGCATAGCCTTGCTATTGAGAAAGGCCGCCATAGGAAGACCTGGCTTTCAAGAGAAGACAGGCTATGTGCAAACCCATATTAATGCTTAATTATTTTCTCTTTTGTACTTTAACCATTTGTACATCGTTACAACACTGTAAATATACATAATATGACATTTGTAATGTCTTTATTATTTTGGAACTTCTATGAGTCTAATGTTACTGTTCATTTTTATTGTTTATTTCACTTTTGTATATTATCTACCTCACTTGCTTTGACAAAGTTAACATGTTTCCCATGCCAATAAATCCCCTTGAATTGAATTGATTTGAGAGAGAGAGAAAGAGAGAGAGAGAGAGAGAGAGAGAGAGAGAGAGACAGACTGGAAAAGAGAGAGAGAAAGAAAGAAAGAAAGAAAGAAAGAAAGAAAGAAAGAAAGAAAGAAAGAAAGAAAGAAAGAAAGAGGGAGGGAGGGAGGGAGGCAGGGAGGCAGGGAGGGAGAGAGATGGGGAGGAAAGAGAGAGATGCAGAGAGAGAGAGAGAGAGAGAGAGGAAGAGAAACATAGGGAGGGAGGGATAGAGGGAGAGAAAGAGAGAGAGAGATGGGGAGAGAGAAGGGGGAAGGAAGTGATAGAGGGTGATAGATGGACAGGGAGGGAAGGATATCTTGTCATTGTGAGACCTGGAGAAATAGAAAATTCTAAAGTGACACATTTTCTAATCACATAAGCTACTGTATGATGATAATGTCTCTATCCTACAGTATAAATATTTGCAGACATACTATATGTTGCTCTAACATAATACCACATTCGAGGCCAATTTGTCTTAATTACAAGAGTATACAGAATCACCCCACAGAGAGAGACATTAGACAGAGCAGGGAATGAGAGCACAGTCTCTGTCTGTTAGAAAGAGTAGACACACACTGACCCCCCCCCCCCCCCCCCCACCCCCCCACCCCACTCACACCACCAGCCTTCCGCACACATTCCCCCCTACACAAACTGCTGTCAGTTTGTCTAATAAAATCCCTTCTCTGTGGTGCTGTCCAGCCCAGCCGCCCCATCCCTTACCTCCTATGTCGGGGCCTAATGGTTGTCCACCACAGAGGTGACTGTGTGCAAATAAGGCCCGAGCGCCGGTGAACATCCATCACGGACCCCTGGAGGCACATTACACCCCTCTAATGGCCACTCTCGCCTTCATTATGATATTAATACGCCACGTTTCCACTGTGATTTCATTTGTTAAGTGGCAGAGGCTCGCCGTTGGGGGAGACAAACTGTTTTTTCAGCAGCCTACACTAAAGCCTCCCTCCCCACACCCCCCACCTTCCACCCCCACCTCTCTCCTTCCCCTAGTCTCCTACCCTCCAACCCCATCTGATGTCTTTTAGTTTCTGTCCATTATACCATCTACCATCATATTGGTCTTTCTGTTGTTCTCTCTAACTTGTTTAAAAACTAAACAGAACAAATTAATTTTCAAGTTTTATCTTAAGCAGTATGCTCCCAGATACTTCACCGTATTGCCAGAAATGCAGGACAGAGAAAGGAACAGGTTTTGCATATATTCTGGCACTGCAATAAACTAATGGATTTCTGGTGCTCTAGTCATACAGCCACTCAGATTATTTTAGATATGGAATTGGTACATACTCAAGCCTTTACCTCCTTAATCACATGCCAAGTACTACGCTTGACTCAGGCAAGACAAGGTTGCTGATAATTATTTCATACTTTGCAAAGAAATGTATTCTTGTGTGTTGGAAAAATCAAAACCCATCCACTTTTCAACTGTTGTTAAAAACAAGCAGATTTTTTGGGCCATTAGAAAAGTGAACAATGGACCCACATTCCTGCAAGTATGGTCACCTTACTGTCTTTTATTGAAAAAAGCTCTTCAAAAGTGTAATATTTCATCTACATAGTTGGTACTACTTGATTCAAAAAGCTCTGAAAATATATCTGCATTATGAAACCTGCTGTTATATATTACTACTTCATAAAGCTAACTGTACTTTACAATTATATCTGCTGCTATTTATTACTACGTTATAATGCTAACTGTACTTTACAATTATATCTGCTGCTATGTATTACTACGTTATAATGCTAACTGTACTTTACAATTATATCTGCTGCTATTTATTACTACGTTATAATGCTAACTGTACTTTACAATTATATCTGCTGCTATTTATTACTACGTTATAATGCTAACTGTACTTTACAATTATATCTGCTGCTATTTATTACTATGTTATAATGCTAACTGTACTTTACAATTATATCTGCTGCTATGTATTACTATGTTATAATGCTAACTGTACTTTACAATTATATCTGCTGCTATGTATTACTATGTTATAATGCTAACTGTACTTTACAATTATATCTGCTGCTATTTATTACTACGTTATAATGCTAACTGTACTTTACAATTATATCTGCTGCTATGTATTACTATGTTATAATGCTAACTGTACTTTACAATTATATCTGCTGCTATTTATTACTACGTTATAATGCTAACTGTACTTTACAATTATATCTGCTGCTATTTATTACTATGTTATAATGCTAACTGTACTTTACAATTATATCTGCTGCTATGTATTACTATGTTATAATGCTAACTGTACTTTACAATTATATCTGCTGCTATTTATTACTATGTTATAATGCTAACTGTACTTTACAATTATATCTGCTGCTATTTATTACTATGTTATAATGCTAACTGTACTTTACAATTATATCTGCTGCTATTTATTACTACGTTAGAATGCTAACTGTACTTTACAATTATATCTGCTGCTATGTATTACTACGTTATAATGCTAACTGTACTTTACAATTATATCTGCTGCTATTTATTACTATGTTATAATGCTAACTGTACTTTACAATTA
Organism: Oncorhynchus mykiss; assembly: GCF_013265735.2. Classification (NCBI taxonomy): domain Eukaryota; kingdom Metazoa; phylum Chordata; class Actinopteri; order Salmoniformes; family Salmonidae; genus Oncorhynchus; species Oncorhynchus mykiss. Next base: position 17,955,694 of record NC_048571.1, read on the forward strand.
TATCTGCTGCTATTTATTACTACGTTATAATGCTAACTGTACTTTACAATTATATCTGCTGCTATTTATTACTACGTTATAAAGCTAACTGTACTTTACAATTATATCTGCTGCTATTTATTACTACGTTATAAAGCTAACTGTACTTTACAATCATATCTGCTGCTATTTATTACTACGTTATAAAGCTAACTGTACTTTACAATCATATCTGCTGCTATTTATTACTACATTATAATGCTAACTGTACTTTACAATTATATCTGCTGCTATTTATTACTACGTTATAATGCTAACTGTACTTTACAATTATATCTGCTGCTATTTATTACTACGTTATAATGCTAACTGTACTTTACAATTATATCTGCTGCTATTTATTACTACGTTTTAATGCTAACTGTACTTTACAATCATATCTGCTGCTATTTATTACTACGTTATAAAGCTAACTGTACTTTACAATCATATCTGCTGCTATTTATTACTACGTTATAAAGCTAACTGTACTTTACAATCATATCTGCTGCTATTTATTACTACGTTATAAAGCTAACTGTACTTTACAATTATATCTGCTGCTATTTATTACTACGTTATAATGCTAACTGTACTTCACAATTATATCTGCTGCTATTTATTACTACGTTATAAAGCTAACTGTACTTTACAATTATATCTGCTGCTATTTATTACTACGTTATGAAGCTAACTGTACTTTACAATCATATCTGCTGCTATTTATTACTACATTATAATGCTAACTGTACTTTACAATTATATCTGCTGCTATTTATTACTACGTTATAAAGCTAACTGTACTTTACAATTATATCTGCTGCTATTTATTACTACATTATAATGCTAACTGTACTTTACAATTATATCTGCTGCTATTTATTACTACATTATAATGCTAACTGTACTTTACAATTATATCTGCTGCTATTTATTACTACGTTATAAAGCTAACTGTACTTTACAATCATATCTGCTGCTATTTATTACTACCTTATAAAGCTAACTGTACTTTACAATCATATCTGCTGCTATTTATTACTACGTTATAAAGCTAACTGTACTTTACAATCATATCTGCTGCTATTTATTACTACGTTATAAAGCTAACTGTACTTTACAATCATATCTGCTGCTATGTATTACTAAGTTATAATGCTAACTGTACTTTACAATTATATCTGCTGCTATTTATTACTACGTTATAAAGCTAACTGTACTTTACAATTATATCTGCTGCTATTTATTACTACGTTATAAAGCTAACTGTACTTTACAATCATATCTGCTGCTATTTATTACTACATTATAATGCTAACTGTACTTTACAATTATATCTGCTGCTATTTATTACTACGTTAGAATGCTAACTGTACTTTACAATCATATCTGCTGCTATTTATTACTACATTATAATGCTAACTGTACTTTACAATTATATCTGCTGCTATTTATTACTACATTATAATGCTAACTGTACTTTACAATTATATCTGCTGCTATTTATTACTACGTTATAAAGCTAACTGTACTTTACAATCATATCTGCTGCTATTTATTACTACCTTATAAAGCTAACTGTACTTTACAATCATATCTGCTGCTATTTATTACTACGTTATAAAGCTAACTGTACTTTACAATCATATCTGCTGCTATGTATTACTAAGTTATAATGCTAACTGTACTTTACAATTATATCTGCTGCTATTTATTACTACGTTATAAAGCTAACTGTACTTTACAATTATATCTGCTGCTATTTATTACTACGTTATAAAGCTAACTGTACTTTACAATCAGATCTGCTGCTATTTATTACTACGTTATAAAGCTAACTGTACTTTACAATTATATCTGCTGCTATTTATTACTACGTTATAATGCTAACTGTACTTTACAATTATATCTGCTGCTATTTATTACTACGTTATAATGCTAACTGTACTTTACAATTATATCTGCTGCTATTTATTACTACGTTTTAATGCTAACTGTACTTTACAATCATATCTGCTGCTATTTATTACTACGTTATAAAGCTAACTGTACTTTACAATCATATCTGCTGCTATTTATTACTACGTTATAAAGCTAACTGTACTTTACAATCATATCTGCTGCTATTTATTACTACGTTATAAAGCTAACTGTACTTTACAATTATATCTGCTGCTATTTATTACTACGTTATAATGCTAACTGTACTTCACAATTATATCTGCTGCTATTTATTACTACGTTATAAAGCTAACTGTACTTTACAATTATATCTGCTGCTATTTATTACTACGTTATGAAGCTAACTGTACTTTACAATCATATCTGCTGCTATTTATTACTACATTATAATGCTAACTGTACTTTACAATTATATCTGCTGCTATTTATTACTACATTATAATGCTAACTGTACTTTACAATTATATCTGCTGCTATTTATTACTACATTATAATGCTAACTGTACTTTACAATTATATCTGCTGCTATTTATTACTACATTATAATGCTAACTGTACTTTACAATTATATCTGCTGCTATTTATTACTACATTATAATGCTAACTGTACTTTACAATTATATCTGCTGCTATTTATTACTACGTTAGAATGCTAACTGTACTTTACAATCATATCTGCTGCTATTTATTACTACATTATAATGCTAACTGTACTTTACAATCATATCTGCTGCTATTTATTACTACATTATAATGCTAACTGTACTTTACAATCATATCTGCTGCTATTTATTACTACATTATAATGCTAACTGTACTTTACAATTATACCTGTTGCTATTGGAGGTTGTTTTGTATGTAATTTATTTTGTGTATGTGACGATCTCTTTCTTTCTTTTCTGTTTGTCTTTATAACTGTTATAAAATATGTATATACTGTATATATAATAATAAACAGAACAGCGAGTACACTAAGTTAGCACAATGTTTCTGAATGTTTCTAGAATGACACAGTCTTCGATTTTATGTAAATCTGTGCCCACTCTGAACATGACAAATATCTCCACATACTTCAGGGTTGAGCTCATCTGCTAGTATGATCGGAGCATGTGAACTGATGGACCAGATGGCTAACTGTGTACCGAGCACAGTCACGTTGTCACTGCGCCTTCACCTATGTAGAGAATGTCAAAAGCAGAGGCTGGCAACCTGTACATACATAGAGGGACACAGACCCAAGCACTTTCCTCTCAAAAATGCCATTGTGGAACGATAACGTTTTAAAGGGGAACTCTACAGTTGAACAATAACAAACCGGTGACCCTGCCACTGTTTTGGTAAAACGCTGAGGGATGGTGCTGGAGAAATGTAACCACTCTCAAATTCCTAAACGGAGCTCTGGATGCAACAACTGACCGGCCATGATGTCAACATTTTTAGTTATAACCAGGTTTTGATACTATACATTGTGTTCACATTTACATCATTTACAAACATTGGAGTAAAACAAGCTTATATTTGGGGTTCTGATGAGGTATGACAGGTGAACAAAGTGCATGAAACACTCAATGTCTATTTTTTCAAGAATCAATGGGTATACATTATTAATTTATAAGTCCAAAAATGGATGTAGCAATTGCCGATTGCCCAATTAAAGATCAAACCTCGACTCAAAATATATTGTGACCATGCATGGGTTTAAAGTGCTGTTGAATAATGGTGGTCGGAAAGCAACCCGTCTCTACACTCTAATAAACCAGGTCCCTAATAAACAAGTAGCTTACTCACCCAGGAACATATGTAATGCACACACACCAACCTGTCTGTCCACTCTCACTGCAAACTACAGAGATTTCAAGTCTAAACAAGCATGTCCAAGCGATACCAGCAGGCCCTTTTTAATGAACCCTAAATACAAACGTCTAATGACACAAGGTGTTGTTACTACCATAAACATACTCCTGTGTCTGTCTAAGGATAGCTTAATCTCCTTGAAAAAATAGAGGAGAAGACTGTCATTTGTAAAAAAAATAAAAATAATAATAATAATAATAATAAATAAAAAATTGCTGGCTGCAGATGAGCAGAGTGGTTGCAGACACGTGGGCGGAGGAGTGGAAATGAGAGAAGGAGAGCGGAGGAGAGAAGCGGCACTGTCTGTTGTTAGATGTGGCGGCACGAGGTCTCCACCAACCAGACACAATAACTCAGCCTGTGCAGCTTGTAAATTGTTCCCTCCTCTAAAAAACAATGGAACCATAACAAACCTGGCTGGCCAGGGTAAGAAAAACAAACTGAGAAAATATTTAAAGGAACGTTCCACTGAAAATACAACCAACATGATTTTTCCACCTACCCTGGCTGTCTTAAGAAATCAACAACAGCCAGGGAAATTGAAAAAATCCTGTTGTATTTGGAGTGGACCACCCCTTTAAACATGTGCTAGCCTTGATGGGTATATAAATCCCGTGTCCCGTGAAACTACATGTACTGGGTTGATGGCTAATGGGTATTGTGCAAATTAGTTATCCCATTTTTGTGGTTAAAGTAAAGGTTTATGCTGTTGTATATAAATTGCGATTGTACTTTGAAACCAGAAGAGCACATTAGATATGATTATCTTATAAAGTCTGTAAAAGCTCCCTCTGTTTCCAGCGAAGAAATAACCGACGTGTGTGGCCCTCTACCCTGGTGAAAGACTGAATTCATCCCCTGAGAAAATGAGAGAGAGAAATAAAGACAGACCGAGAGAACGAGAGGAGTAGATGAAAGACAAAGAGAGCTGTAACTAAAGAGACCATTAGGATGTAGACAGAGAGAGAGAGAGAGAGAGAGAGAGAGAAAGAGTGAGAATGAGAATAGAGAGGGAAAGAGAACCACAGAGTTTGGAGACTCCGAATGAAAAAGTTTTGGGGTTTCCATTGAAGTAAGAGGAGAAATAGTCGCAGAAGAGGCCAAGTAGGCCAGAATAAATAATCCTTGATTTAACGTCTAATTCTGAATCCCATATTAGCTGGCGAGGTTTTAATGTAAATATGCCATTATGCTGTCATTAGACTGATCAGACTAGCATGCCTGCAGGTCACTCCAGTCACTGTTAATTTTGCAGGCAAAAGCTTTTTTTCCCCTCTTGAAATGTTAATAACGTTATATTAGTTAATGTAGCGTGACTAAAATTCCCATTTGATATAATTCATTTTAATATCTGTGACTGGCTGGCCTGATCATTTTTGCAACGCCGCTTCCCAGCCCGAATACAAGATTGTAAATTGGACTCATTTGCATGGGCTGGTTAGACCATGTCTTCTCTCGCAATTTAACCATCATCAAATCAATTTGATAATTTTCTTTGCTCTTTGAGGTACAACTGTTTCCGAATTTGAATAATGCCAACCGTCACATTTAATTAGGTGTTATAGCGTTTGTCAGAGCAGGAGTGTGTGCTGCGATGCTTCAAATTCAATGAGACAACATTGACAGCCACATCTTCATCAAGGCAGATTATTACATGTTAGACAATTACTATTCCCTTTATTCTTAATTATCTTGTATCTACATTAAGCTCTCTAGTTATATCTATCTATATCATCCTACAATATCACCAGCTTATTTCCAATTGATGAGAATGGATTCAACACCAATATATCTATCATCCGAATCCATAACATCATGATATGCATGCAACTAATGGCAAATAATTCCACCTACCAAGGTCTAAATGACTTGAGGTTTTCACACCTTCAGCCAAAAAGCATCATGGGTAATGTAGTGTTTGTGTTCACCATGCACCCAAATTGCACTGGGGCTGCTCGTTCAGTGCACTCCACGGCTCACAGTAAATTACTACAGCCATAGGGGGGAGGGGATTTCTCTTGATGGCTGCCAGGGAGTCCTCTTGACACAGCAAAAGAGCTCTCTGGGGCTCTACTCCTCCATGGTGGCTGAATCATAGAGCCAGACTGGACTGGGACAGAGGGACAAGAGGCTGGGCACAGAGGGATCCATACTGGGGGGATGAGGGACTGGGATAGGGGGAGGAGTGGAGGGAGGGAGGCTCCTCTGGGAGATCTGCTATGGTGGGGGAGACAGGGAATCAGTGGTGATTATGGGACAGAGACACTCAGGAAGGAGGTGGGGGAGGAGAGGGAGGAGAAGGAGGAGCGGAAGGAGGAGAGGTAGGAGACGAAAGAGTGGGAGGAGAAGGAGGAGAGGGAGGAGAGGGAGGAGAAGGAGGAGCGGAAGGAGGAGAGGTAGGGGACGAAGGAGCGGGAGGAGGAGGAGGAGAGGGAGGAGAGGGAGGAGAGGGAGTGCAATCCACCATGGGGAATAGAAGAAAGCCAATATAATTATCCAGTGATGTCAGAACAATGCCGACACTTAAAGCTTAATTCAACCGTTTACATTTTATGCAAAAAGCATATTTTAAGGAAAAAAGAGAATAACATAACACTCAACAACATTTTCCTCATGGAAGCTGATACATACATTTTTCAGCAAAACAGTCTGCTATTATTACTATCGATCCAACATCGATCATTTACTCAGTTCTCCATCAGAACATATAAAAACCCTTGAAGCTGGTTAAACCGTAATAGAATAACATCGCTGTAGCCTCTAATGCCTTAGCTCCTATCTCCTCCCCCCTTCCCCGGTAGGCAGAGCATATTCAGTGCGGTTGATGTTTTAATCATGGCTGCTGGGCTCATTGTGATGTGCAGCCACCTCTGGGCTCTCTAATTGTCTCAGGCCAGGCTGGCTCTGCTGATCGCCCTGCTACGTCTGGAATGGCTAATGACTCACAACCAGGTAGAGCTAGGCACAGAAACCTCCACCATGCCCATGTTGGGAAGCGGCAAGATGTTGGGGAGGGATGGATGAGGTGTGTGTGTGTGTGTGCGTGTGTGTGTGCGTGTGCGTGCGCGTGTGTGTGTGTGTGCGTGTGTGCGTGTGTGTGTGTGTGTGTGTGTGTGTGTGTGTGCGTGTGTGTGAACATCATGGATCAGAATACCATCAACTGCAGACAGACACCATAGAGCCTGATTGTGTCTGAATCCTCCATGCTCTGAAGACCATGTTCATCCCATAGATAAACCCTGAGTGATTCCCATTCATTTTGACCACCTTCTAAGGAGACACATCACACAGGCTTCCAGACCATTCCGTTTCTCTACACAAACATCTAACAAACAGCCCATTCGATTCAAGCAGAAAGCATCAGGCACCACCGATGAACACGTAAAATGCGCCCGATGAAGAGTAGCGCTCTTCCGTCAACTCCGAGAAACTCGGAGGACACACTGTCAGTAATCTCTCCTTAACAACGGAGCGGAGCCCCATGTCTCCATGCCAGCCTGCAGGATGATGTGGACTTAAGGATGAAGGGCCTATTGCTTATGTTGCTGATTGTACACCCGTGGATAAGGCTTCCAGGTGTAGCAGCAGAAACCTAAGCTGCTTCGCTGTTAGATGTGAGGGCGTGACACACAGAGATCGACTCAGGCGTTCTTTAGGCATCATCAGACAGCGTGAATACAGTAAAGTAGAGCCGGTGTTGGATGTGTAGCGCCGAGGGCTTGTATCTTTGTACCGATGTCTGGCGAAAAACTGTAGGGGGATTTACTGACCCACAACGCACCAATAAAGCGCTTGGTTTATGTCGATGAAGCAGAAACGTCAAGCTTCATGAAAAAGAGGTTAACGTCATTCCCAAGATACCTTCTACAGTATCTGACCTTGGTTGGAGAGGGCGATTCGCGTCTCGGCGAAACCAATTGTGTTGTTATTCTAATGTTTTGAAATGTGGGGCCTCGTGAAAAGACTAATAAGGCAGCCTTAGTAACACAAGTGCTACATATGCTTAACAGCCTAGACTATTCTCCTGCTGCATATTAGCATCCCATTTGAGTTCCGAGAGGCTTCACAATGCAGGGGGTCAATAGCATGAATGGGGTCAATGCTGAAGACGGGGCCTCTCCATGAACTGTACGTCTTTGCATACTGTAGGAAATCTATTGCATTGGAAGTCAAGTGGCCCTGAATGCCAATGGTAGACCTTCCAGGTTGCCTGCTTTGAAACACAAAAGCAGGTGGGCCAATAGTGTTCTGCTTAATTTTTTACCTTTTCAAGAGGCAATTCCGGAATTTAACCTCCGAATATTATCTCTTTCCCCTTCTCTTATGCGATGGATGTGAACACTCGTCACGGGGAGACAAATACAATTTGGCCCCGTCCATCTAGTCAAGGGAGTGATAATCCAAATCCACATTTGGAGCTCTGATAAGACAACCTATTAAATGTAATTATAAAATGGGTGGTACAAATTGTTAGTGTTGTAGCTATCTTCAAATGCCTAATGTCTTGAAATAGCCCCGGTGATTTGAATCATTTGAGCATTTCCTTGCAATTAGTTTGCCCATAATAACGCTGTGGCTAATTTCTGTTCAACGTTTGACATTATAAATGTAATTGGCTTTCATTCAACGCTCCGATGTGACACATCTATCAAACCTCACAGGCCTCTGTGTGTGTGTGTGTGTGCGTGCCTGTGCGTGTGGGTGTGAACGTGCATGGTGCATGTGTCTGAACCCGTGTATGAGCCTTTGTACACGTGCCTGCGTGAACAGCATGACAAATCTCACCTAAACACCCCCTCCTTTTTTCTCAAATACACATTGTTGACCAACACCCTCTCGGATGGTTATATTTACAGTTATTGCCTCAATAAAAAACAAGAATCTATAATGCGTTTTAATTATAGTTCTCAGGTGACCTGTTTAAAGACAATTTTACCCATTAACGAGCCAGTCAGTTGAAGGCTTTTGTCTCCTGGTACTTTTCATAGCCGCCCCACCATAGCCAGGGTTGCTTCCCAAATGGTCCTCTTTTATTCCCTATATAACCTCATGGGTTCTGGTCAAAAGTAGTGCACTAGATTGGGAATAGGGTTCCATTTGGGATGCAACCCACCATTCCACACAGCTGGTACATGTGAGCTCTCATAACAGTTAACATGCTAGTAGAGCACATCGGGCCTGGCTAATTTGAGACGGCTATTTGGGAGGGTCACGTGGAAACGTCTCAGGGGAAAATGGTTCGCTCCGACACACACACCCACACTACATCTACTGGTCCCTGCGGTATAGAGGATTATGAACAATGGTGATCTCACCCAACCCCCAGTTAACATGGTATAACCTGAACCAATTCATTTCATCAAGGGTTCAACTATTTAATATGGGAGAGAACTTGGGAATAAAAGACAAATATTTACATGGCATTCAGATTCAGATTCAGACAACTTTAATGTCCTCAAAGAGGCAATTCATACGCAGTCATAAAACATATAACATATAAAAAATATTAAATAAATAGCAAAGGATATTTACAAATAAATAGGCAGGGTAAGTGCTGTTTCATAGTGCAAGTGCCAAGAGCAATTAGTCCAGCATTTGTTACGTTTCAGAATTGCATTCGGAATCAAAGAGTACTTGGCCCTATTTTGTTAAACCTCGGATAGTCTGTACCTGCGTCCAGAGGGAATGAGCTGGAACTCAGGGTGGAGTGGATGGGAAGAGTCAACCGCTATTTTATTGGCCTTCTGGAGGGATCTGCCCAGGTAGAGAGATGACAGTTCTGGCTGTTTCTGCCCCATTATTTCTCCACAAGTCCTGACTATCCTGCCCAACCTATTTTTCTGTGCAACCTTGATATTCCCAAACCAGCAGATTAAGCAGTAGGACAGAATTCTCTCAATTAATGATTTATAATAGAGAACCATGATGGTTAGATCAACATTAAAACAGTGCAGTTTCTGTAGGAAATACAGTCTCTGTTGGCCTTTCTTAAAAATAGCGTCAGGACACTGATCCCAGGACAGCTGGTTGTCAATGACTAGCCCAAGGTATTTGTACTCCTCCACTATTTCAATGGGCTCACCTTTTGTCAGCGATGGTGTGTGCATGGTAATGTTCCTTCGAAAGTCAATCACCACGTCCTTTGTTTTTGATGTATTTCAAATTGGATGGGATGATTCACACCAGACAGTAAAGTCATTTATAGCTGGTCCGTGATCCGTCTCATCCCCTATGAGAAGACTGACCAAAGCAGTATTGTCAGCATATTTGATCAGGTGGCGCCCTGGGAACCGGCTCAGGCAGCTGTCTGTATACAGTATGTATAGTACTGGTGAAAGAACACTGCCCTGTGGGGTTCCAACTGAAATAGTGTGCACCTCAGATAGTGTGTTGCAAACTCGTACCTGCTGAGACCTATCAGTTAGGAGGTTGGTGATCCATGTGATAAGAATAGCGTCAAGTCCGAAGTCTCCGCTCAGTCTGCCCGTGAGGACCAATGAATTGGTTGTGTTAAATGCAGAGGAGAAATCTGCGAACCTGATAGGCACAGGGTTTTACCGCCCTCCAAATGCATGTACACCAGATGTAAGAGCGAAAGGATGGCATCATATGGCCCCCTCTCTGACAGGTATGCAAATTGGAGGTGGTCAAGAAGGTGGTGGTGTTGATGATGTATGTCTTGATGATCTTTTCAAGAGATTTAATCAGAAGAGAGGTCAGAGCGACAGGTCTGTAATCATTTGATGCAGACGGATGAGAGGTTTTTGGGACAGGTACAATAGATTTTTTCCCATAAAAATGGAAATTTACAACGTATCCAGGGACCGCTGAAAGAGAGAGCAGAAGACACCGCACAGCTGAGTGGAGCAGCATTTGGGTTCTAGACTCAATGACAGACATGGGTTCTAAAGAGAGAAAGTCTGTGGAGAGTCATTAAGTTACTGTGATCGACATTAGTTGTTTCAAGGACGGATATTCTCTTTGGACATGTAGAATCTCTATTTCTTTGTTTTGTTTTCTTGAGGAAACATGAATATATTAGTATAAAGTAGTGATTTTTGTGCCTTTGCACTCTTAAAGAACTACAAGGTCCATAAAGTTGACAAAGTAAACATGAACATAAGTTTGTGAAGGTAAATGTGTAGTTTGAACACTAAGGTGAGAATCAGGTCATTGCGGAGAACAGCCTTGGGCCAAACACAAAAGACGACAACTAATGCAAGACAATAACATCAGAATTTGAATTACAGTTAAATGTGAATATAAAAAAGCCATTTTCCTTTATATCACAGCTACCTCAACTTGAATCAATACATCCACTTACCAATTATTACGCTTATAAAGATTCTTATAACACCCAGTTTATTTTGTGTACTTGAATAGCTCTCCTGATTCGTGGACCTTGACAAAGCCTAACCATAGAAAGATATGAATACATGAGTGTGTCTACAAGTAATGACAATTTTAGATTTGGAATAAAAGGTTACTGAAGTGATGATTAATGATATTGAACATAAACATTCACCTTGAGACTCTCTGGCGAGGCTTTTGCTAAGACAAATACATGAATCCATTACTAATGACCGTTAATGTGTATATGCTCTGTGTAATTTCCCAGTTTCATATTTTAATAACAGGGATTTAATGAATTGGTATTTAGAAATGGAACTATCTCCATATACTCATTTAATACCATTACTGACCAAATTAACCTTGTACCGGGCTTAATTACGTTTAGTTCCATTTGGTTGATCATGCAATTTAGATAGAGGAGGATGTTACAAGTGGACAAGCTCAAAATGCAATGCTTTTATGGAGTTTGTGTAGCTCTTGCAGCTTGCTAGGGAAGTCCTCCATTATTTCACACTTAAAGGGATACGTTATGTTTTACTAAAGTGCAATGGACATGAATGTGGATTCTAAATAATAAATGAATGATAAACTGAGACCATATTTTACAAGTATTACATTAGCCAAGATGTAACGTGCACATCCATAATGAGATAGCTGTTAACCAAATGTTGCAGAAGAACCACAACAACACAGACGCAGTGAGGGAGTTAAAGACCACAGCATCAATATCACCGTGACATTTTTCCCCTCGTTTGATTAAAACTCACACTCCGACAAGCTGTCAACTGTCTGTCTTTCATCCGTCTACGTTGAGCCGTACGACATTATTCAAACGGGAGTCTGAATTCTAATGAGAATTCAATTGACATCTTATTGTTGAGTCTGGAGATGTAAATCAATTGAAATGAGTTATTGTACTGCAGACCTGGGTTCAAATAGTATTTGAAATCTTTGAAATACTTTTAGTGTTGGCCTGCCCCGAGTGCCAGATGGGCAGGGTTTGCAGTTTTGTGGCTATTCTATTGGTTCAACTGCGCCAGGCAAGCTCAATAAATCCCTGCTAAACTATTTCAAATGATTTTAAATAGTATTTGAACCCAGATCTGCTGTACTGTCTGCGTGTGGAGCTTTGGATCGCTACAGTCTAAGTCTAAGCTATGGGGGGAGAGAAGAGAGAGAGAGAGCATTGGGTCCGACGAGAACGGCCATCAATACACTGATACACCTCGTCATAAATCCTTACGGTGCAGGAACAATGAGTTGATAAGATCAATGGGCCTTTCACCCCGTAACATTTACAGATTTGATCTAGATCATACCGCTTGCTATCATTATTCTTCTTCTTTACCTCCCCTTCCCCTTCACCATCCAATCTTTATTACATTCGTTTTTCCTACGGTGATGTGTTCACTTTGAAAAATAGGGGATTCAAATGTCAAGAGGAAGGGGTTTTTCTCCCGAGAACAGGACTGTCTCATGAAATCTGATCAACCATCAACCCTCCAGTTCTTCCTTTCGCTAAATAAAGTGTACTTTTTAGTTTCAAGGACCAGTGTGGTCACAATTCTGTTTTTCCTGTGATTGGGAGTCCCATAGGGCAGCGCACAATTGGCCAAGCATCGTCCAGTTTTGACCGGGGTAGGCCGTCATTGTAAATAAGAATTTGTTCTTAACTGACTTGCCTAGTTAAATAAAGGTTCAATAAAAAATGAAATATATCATATTGTACAACAGCTGATGAAACTAACATTGTAAAATAAAATAAAAATGTGATCAGTGTTATTTCCTGATAGTTGCTGGGAGAAAATCTAATCTACACAGGACCTTCTAATCAGAACATGTGCTTTTAAGTTGTTCAGTTTTTGTTATTCTTTTGTTTTTTGATCTTATGTTTGTTGTGTAGGAAATAATACAGCCTTTACTTTCATTGTTTATTTGTGTTTTTCTGTAAAGCACTATGTGTTGCCTTCCAAGTCTGAAATGTGCTGTATGAATAAAGTTTTATTTTATTTCATTTGTGCATTCAGATCACTTGAACGTTTGCTACGTTGCGTAACAGTTTGTACTGAAAGACACATTTTCCCCAAATGTTCTTTTATGTTCTTGAACTGACTTTGAGGTATGTTTGCTGTGTTCGGTGGGTGTGATGAGAAGTGGTTAGAAGCAATGAGAGACATATTTAAAAGGCAGCAGTACATTTTGAACCCAGTATTCAACCCCTCCCCGTATTTCAACTGGTCATTCAGTACAACACCGTTTCCGTTCAATTGAACATTCTATTATGTTTTTATGTACTGAATGCACTTATTACCCATAAATTATTTGATATAAAAACTGCTGCTTTTGACCTTTTAACATGCATTCTTAAAAAATATTTATAGTGTGTGTTTGTGCATCTGTGCGTGTGCCTGTGTGTACATAGGCTCAAATAAAAGAAAATAAAATGTGGTTGGTCACATACACATGGTTAGCAGATGTGTAGCGAAATGCTTGTGCTTCTAGTTCCGACAGTGCAGTTCTTTCTAACAAGTAATCTAACAATTTCACAACAACACCGTCTACACACAAGTGTAAAAGGATGATTCGGAATATGTACATATAAATATATGGATGAGTGATTGCCGTGCATCATAGGCAAGATGCAGTGGATGGTATAGAGTGCAGTATATACATATGAGATGAGTAATGTAGGGTATGTAAACATTATATAAAGAGGCATTGTTTAAAGTGACTAGTGATGCATTTATTACATCCAATTATTAATTAATAAAGTGGCTAGAGATTTTGAGTCTATGTTTATATGTTGCCAGCAGCCACTCTGTGCTAATGATCGCTGTTTAACCGTCTGATGGCCTTGAGATAGAAGCTGTTTTTCAGTCGTCCCAGCTTGATGCACCTGTACTGACCTCGCCTTCTGGATGATAGCGGGGTGAACAGGCAGTGGCTCGGGTGGTTTTTGTCCTTGATGATCTTTTTGGCCTTCCTGTGACATCGGGTAATGTAGGTGTTCTGGAGGGCAGGTAGTTTGCCCCCGGTGATGCGTTGTGCAGACTGCACTACCCTCTGGAGAGCCTTACGGTTGTGGGCGGAGCAGTTGCCATACCAGGCGGTGATACAGCCCGAAAGGGATGCTCTTGATTGTGCATCTGTAAAAGTTTGTGAGTGTTTTCACTGACAAGCCTAATTTCTTCAGCCTTCTGAGCCGCTGTTGTGCCTTCTTCACCACGCTGTCTGTGTGGGTGGACCATTTCAGTTTGTCCGTGATGTGTACGCTGAGGAACTTAAAACTTTCCACCTTCTCCACTACTGTCCCGTCAATGTGGATAAGGGGGTGCTCCCTCTGCTGTTTCCCGAAGTCCACAATCATCTCCTTTGTTTTGTTGACCTTGAGTGTGAGGTTATTTTCCTGACACCCTCACCTCCTCCCTGTAGGCTATCTCATCGTTGTTGGTAATCAAGCCTACCACTGTAGTGTTGTCTGCAATCTTGATGATTGAGTTGGAGGTGTGCATGGCCACGCAGTCATGGGTGAACAGGGAGTACAGGAGAGGGCTGAGAACGCACCCTTGTGGGGCCCCAGTGTTGAGGATCAGCGCGGTGGAGATGTTGTTTCCTACCCTCACAATCTGGGGGCGCCCCGTCAGAAAGTCCAGGACCCAGTTGCACAGGGCGGGGTCGAGACCCAGGGTCTCAAGCTTAATGACAAGTTTGGAGGGTAATATGGTGTTGAATGCTGAGCTGTAGTCGATGAAAAGCATTCTTACATAGGTATTCCTCTTGTCCAGATGGGTTAGGGCAGTGTGCAGTGTGATTGCGATTGCGTCGCCTGTGGACCTATTGGGGCGGTAAGCAAATTGGAGTAGGTCTAGGGTATCAGGTAGGGTGGAGGTGATAGGATCCTTGACTTGTCTCTCAAAGCACTTCATGATGACACAAGTGAGTGCTACGGGGCGATAGTCATTTGGCTCAGTTACCATAGCTTTCTTGGGAACAGGGGCAATGGTGGCCCTCTTGAAGCATGTGGGCACAGCAGACTGGGATAGGGATTGATTGAATATGTCCTGGTCTGCGCATGCTCTTATGATGCTCTAGGGATGCCGTCTGGGCCAGCAGCCTTGCGAGGGTTAACATGTTTAAATGTTTTCCTGGTAGTGTGCCGTGTCAGTGGCACTGTATTGTCCTCAAAGCGAGCAAAGAAGTTGTTTAATTTGTCTGGGAGCATGGCGCGACGAGGCTGGTTTTCTTTTTGTAATCTGTGATTGAGTGTAGACCCTTCCACATACGTCTTGTGTTTGAGCCTTTGAATTGTGACTCTACTTTGTCTCTATACTGATGCTTAGCTAGTTTGAATGCCTTGCGGAAGGAATAGCTACACTGTTTGTATTCGGTCATATTTTCGGTTGCCTTGCCATGATTAAAAGCAATGGTTTGCGCTTTCAGTTTTGCATGATTGCTACCATCAATCCACGGTTTCTGGTTAAGAAAAGTTTTAATAGTCACGGTGGGTACAACATCACCAATGCACTTGCTAATAAACTCGCTCACCGAGTCAGCGTAGACATGCGTGAAGAAACCGGGTGGCTGTACCGACTCTGATAACATATCCCAAGTGAGGCATGTTTCCATGAAACAGAGATGTTACGATCTCTGATGTCTCTCTGGAAGGCAACCCTTGCTCAAATTTTGTCGACCTTGTTGTCAAGAGACTGGACATTGACGAGTAGTATACTCGGGAACAGTGATAGATGTGCCCGTCTACGGAGCCTGACCAGAAGACCGCTCCGTCTGCCCCTTCTGCGGCGCCGTTGTTTTGGGATCAGATCCATTGTCCTGGGTGGTGGTTACGAACAGCGGATCCGCTTCGTATTCCTGGTCCTATTCCTGGTCGTAATGTTGGTAAGTTGACGTTGCTCTTATATTCAATAGTTCTTCCCGGCTGTATGTAATAAGACTTAAGATTTCCTTGGGTAACAGTGTAAGAAATAATACATATATAAAAAAAATACTGTATAGTTCCCTAAGAACACGAAGCGAGGCGACCATCTCTGTCGGCGCCATCTTGCATTTTGTGGTTGTGTGTGTTCTTGTACACGTGTGCGTTCATGTACGTACCAAGGCTGGCTGGTAATAAGGAAGCCAGCGCTTTCAATAACCTTGACGGACAGATTAAAAAGAGTATTCAACAGCACTTCTTCCCATGAGCACTCCACACACACACACACACACACACACACACACACACACACACACACACACACACACACACACACACACACACACACACAAACACACACACACACAGGCATTGCCGATTCTCCCTGAACTGTCACTTATTTTCAGGATGCAGGTTAGCAAAGACAGGGTACAGCATAGAAATATAATGACTAAAATGGACATTCCTAGTCAAGTGTAACAATGAAATTGTCATGTCTGTTCTTGCGCTTCTACTTCTAAGGGGTTCAGAACCATTTATCCCCTGATGGGAATGGGAGAGATGCACTATCCAGTCTATGCTATTTGTATCTTGTACGTCGCCCTCATGGTTACCATTGACGCAGGAGGGGACCTCTGTTTTGCGAGTGATAGTGTTGTCTAATGAATGGTGTGTCCCACCTCCTGTTCCTCACTGTCATCCTCATCAACCCGCTCACCCCCCTCCCACCTGTTTGGTGTCTCTCTTCCCCTCTTTTCCCTCTCTCCCTCCTCGTCTGGGTATCGTCTCCCTTCCCCTCCTCTCCCTCTCTTCCTCCTCATCCAGGTAGCGTCTCTCTACCCCTCCTCTGCCTCTCTCCCTCCTCGTCTGGGTAGTGTCTCTCTTCCCCTCCTCTCCCTTTCTCCCTCCTCGTCCGAGTGGCCTTGTCAATCCCCATCAGCTTCCTGAATCCTCCAGTTCCTCGGAACGCTTCGGAGCATTCGAAGGCCGGGGGCTTAGATCCCGATCCCGCTCTGAGTCTCACAGAGGCTTTACGGAGTGAGCCAGCCCTTTGAAGGTTCACAACGTAGCTCCGAGGCACATAGTATAAAAATCTAACTGCTCAACACGGCCAGGTTCACAGGTGAATCTAGGAAAGAAAAGTTCCTGATGTGAATCCAACAGACAGAGAGAGACTGCAGAGGAGGAGAGGAGTGGTGGAGTGAAGCAGAGGTGTAGTGGAGGAGAGGAGGAGTGGTGGAGTGGAGGAGTGGTGGAGTGGAGGAGAGGAGGAGTGGTGGAGTGGAGTGGGGGAGAGGAGGAGTGGTGGAGTGGAGGAGAGGAGGAGTGGTGGAGTGGTGGAGGAGAGGAGTAAAGGAGTGCCAAATGTCTTGCATAGCACCGTTTGTCTCCGATGATTATTCAGTCGTTATTCAAGATAAAGAAGATGTCATTTCCAAACAAAGGGGCAAGAGACTAATCATTATTTTAGTGTTGGACCTTGATAGGCAAATGTTACAGACTTGTACCTTTAGAGAAAAAACACATGATTTCACATGTGAAATCATATGAAAACATGTTTTAGAACAATTCACATGTGATCACATGTAAGACAGGGGTGGGCAATTCCAGTCTTCGAGAGCCTGATTGGTGTCACAGTTTTACATCAGCCCCAGCTAACACACCTGACTCCAATAATCACCTAATCATGATCTTCAGTTTAGAATTCAATTTGATTAATCAGCTGTATTTGCTAGGGATGGGGGGAAAAGTGTGACACAAATCAGGCCCCCGAGGACTGGAGTTGCCCACCCCTGCTTTAAGGTCTACAATATCATAATTGGAAATATTGTAATTGCTAACTAGTGGAGTTAACTGCATTTAATTGCCTCGTAATCACTACACGCATTGCCCTCATGCTACCCAATAGCAGTGGATATTTACCCTTAAGACCATGAAACAAAGTAAACATACTCTCTGGAATCTCCATGATTTGGTCTGAATGTCAGACAAGGGCATTAGTGCAACTAGGTGGGCCAGGACTAAGGATGAAAAGGTCAAAGAGGATTCCAGACATATCAAAAATAATCTGCCGGAAATCTATAAACCCTTTTTAGAGAGAGTGAAGCATTCATTTACACTCCATTTGTTTATAAACACTAAATCAACATTGTTTCGGGTAAATCACCAATGTTTCGGCCTCAATGTGCCTCCTTCAGGGTAATGTCACTAATGCTTGCACCAGGCTATGTAGACAAACAGTGCAATTAGTGCAACCAATGAAAATAGTGAGGGGTGTGTCATAATTATTGGCCTGAATTGAATGAATTGAGTGAAACTGTTAAAAGACAATAGTTTACAGCATATTGAATATATTAGGCTATTGTTATCATTATCATTAGCATAAGATTAGCATCAACATACATTATTGTTTAATTTAATTTCACATATTCTGTACAGTACCAGTCAAAAGTTTGGACACACCTACTCATTCCAGGGGTTTTCTTTATTTGGACTATTTCCTACATTGTAGAATAATAGTGAAGACATATTACATAACACATATGGAATCATGTGGTAACCAAAAAAGTGTTAAACAAATCAAAATATATTTTATATTTGAGATTCTTCAAAGTAGCAACCCTTTGCCTTGATGGCAGCTTTGCACACTCTTGGCATTATCTCAACCAGTTTCATGAGGAAGTCATCTGGAATGCATTTCAATGAACAGGTGTGCCTTGTTAAAAGTTAATTTATGGAATTTCTTATTTGGTGAAAGACCAAGTCCATTTTATGGCAAGAACAGCTCAAATAAGCAAAGAGAAACTAAAGTCCATCATTACTTTAAGACATGAAGATCAGTCAATAAGGACAATTTCAAGTGCAGTCACAAATACTATCAAGCGCTATGATGAAACTGGCTCTCATGAGGACCGTCACAGGAAAGGTAGACCCAGAGTTACCTCTGCTACAGAGGATAAGTTAATTAGAGTTACCAGCCTCAGAAATTGCAGCCCAAATAAATGCTTCCCAGAGTTCAAGTAACAGGCACATCTCAGCATCAACTGTTCAGAGGAGACGTGTGAATCAGGCCTTCAAGGTCGAATTGCTGCAAAGAAACCATTACTGAAGGACACCAATGAGAAGATGAGACTTGCTTGGGCCAAGAAACACGAGCAATGGACTTTAGACCAGTCCTTTGGTCGGATGAGTCCAAATTTTAGATTTTTGGTTCCAACCGCCACGTCTTTGTGAGACGCAGAGTAGGTGAATGGAAGATCTCTGCATGTGTGGTTCCCACCGTGAAGCATGGAGGAGGAGGTGTGATAGTGTGGGGGCGCTTTGTTGGTGACACTGTCTGTGATTAATTTAGAATTCAAAGCACACTTAACCAGCATGGCCACAGCATTCTGCAGCGGTACGCCATCCCATCTGGTTTGCGCTTAGTGGGATTATAATTTGTTTTCAACAGGATAATTACCCAACACACCTCCAGGCTGTGTAATGGTTATTTGACCAAGAAGGAGAGTGATGGAGTGTTGCATCAGATGAACTGGCCTCCACAATCACCCGACCTCAACCCAATTGAGATGGTTTGGGATGAGATGGACCGCAGAGTGAAGGAAAAACAGCCAACAAGTGCTCAGCCTATGTGGAAACTCCTTCAAGACTGTTGGAAAAGCATTCCAGGTGAAGCTGGTTGAGAGAATGCCAAGAGTGTGCAAAGCTGTCATCAAGGCAAAGGGTGGCTACTTTGAAAAATCTAAAATATATTTTGATTTGTTTAACACTTTTTTGGTTACTACCTGATTCCATATGTGTTATTTCATAGTTTTGATGTCTTCACTATTATTCTACAATGTAGAAAATCGCAAAAATAAAGAAAAACCTTTCAATTTGTAGATGTTTTCAAACTTTTGACTGGTACTGTATTATTAATTGTTTACAATGTCCTTAAATATTTGTTACATGTAATCTTTTGGTTCAACCATAATGCATAATAAGCATCATCAATAGCGGGAACATATTGGGTGTACGCTGATAAGCTGTAGATATAATATATTAATTTATAAGACTTAATATATAATTGTTAATGAAAAAACTATTCTAACTCTAACATGCAATGATCATAACATGAATAGTGTAAGGAAGAGTACAAATGAGTCAGACAACTTCCCAACTGCCTCAACATCGTTATCAACTTGATGATGTGCCAAAGACTGATGGCAATATAAGCAAGTCTAGCCCATTTAAAGTTATTTCCAAACCCATTCGACATTGAAGTACTGAACCTATTCTAGTGTTTATCAGACCACTCAAGGGATTTCATCACATCGAACGCCCCCTTTAAAACGTAATCTATTGCTTAATTAAACTTGGCAAATGTGAAATGTGAATGTGTGTATCCGGCGAGGAGTTAGCACTTCATTGTCCCTTCATTTAGGACCAACGACACTGTCCTAATGAAGATGCCGTTGAGATTTATTGCCATTATGCGCCGCAATTAAAGCATTTTGCTTGAGCACATTGGGCTTTGACTCGGCTGTCGCACATCACATGTCGACATTTTCTGCTTCCGCGAGTCTCTGAGGAATTACAAAATCCCCAAGTCATTGGTCGACGGCGGGTGGTGGTGTCGTCTCGAAGCCGCTCCGTATAGCAACACAGTGAGCGCTCCATTGAAACGTGTGAAATTGTAATCAGAGATGATGCGAGGAGAGAGCTGTAATTAATGTCGTCTGTCACCGAGATTATGGCGGTAAATTTGGAGGACGTGCAAAGCGGCGAGAGAGACATTAGCTAAATTATGTGCTGTGGGGTGATGTTCGACTCAGTAATGCAGGCATGAGCATATTTAAATGTTACCATCAGAACATCAATCATTTAGTGCTAGTGAAATGAAATGTGAGTAAAAAAGTCAGGCGACAATCAGAAGATCTGGAGTATTAATTGAAACAAGGGAGACACACACCGGCTCAGACGCACAACTTGACACAAAATCTTTCATGAAAACTCTCACACCAGCCTCACAGACATATTGGCCAACACACTTACTGTACTCCACATACTTTCTCTCAAACCGATGTGGACTGATACTTCCCTTTCTCTCAAATCGACGTGGACTGATACTTCCCTTTCTCTCAAATCGACGTGGACTGATACTTCCCTTTCTCTCAAATCGACGTGGACTGATACTTCCCTTTCTCTCAAATCGACGTGGACTGATACTTCCCTTTCTCTCAAACCGACGTGGACTGATACTTCCCTTTCTCTCAAACCGACGTGGACGGATACTTCCCTTTCTCTCAAATCGATGTGGACTGATACTTCCCTTTCTCTCAAACCGACGTGGACTGATACTTCCCTTTCTCTCAAATCGACGTGGACTGATACTTCCCTTTCTCTCAAACTGATGTGGACTGATACTTCCCTTTCTCTCAAACTGACGTGGACTGATACTTCCCTTTCTCTCAAACCGACGTGGACTGATACTTCCCTTTCTCTCAAACCGACATGGACTGATACTTCCCTTTCTCTCAAACCGACGTGGACTGATACTTCCCTTTCTCTCAAACTGACGTGGACTGATACTTCCCTTTCTCTCAAATCGACGTGGACTGATACTTCCCTTTCTCTTAAACCGACATGGACTGATACTTCCCTTTCTCTCAAACCGACGTGGACTGATTACTTCCCTTTCTCTCAAATCAACGTGGACTGATACTTCCCTTTCTCTCAAATCGACGTGGACTGATACTTCCCTTTCTCTCAAATCGACGTGGACTGATACTTCCCTTTCTCTCAAACCGAAGTGGACTGATACTTCCCTTTCTCTCAAACTGACGTGGACTGATACTTCCCTTTCTCTCAAATCAACGTGGACTGATACTTCCCTTTCTCTCAAACTGACGTGGACTGATACTTCCCTTTCTCTCAAACCGACGTGGACTGATACTTCCCTTTCTCTCAAACTGACGTGGACTGATACTTCCCTTTCTCTCAAATCGACGTGGACTGATACTTCCCTTTCTCTCAAACCGACGTGGACTGATACTTCCCTTTCTCTCAAACCGACGTGGACTGATTACTTCCCTTTCTCTCAAACCGACGTGGACTGATTACTTCCCTTTCTCTCAAATCGACGTGGACTGATACTTCCCTTTCTCTCAAACCGACATGGACTGATACTTCCCTTTCTCTCAAACCGACGTGGACTGATTACTTCCCTTTCTCTCAAATCGACGTGGACTGATACTTCCCTTTCTCTCAAACCGACGTGGACTGATACTTCCCTTTCTCTCAAACTGACGTGGACTGATACTTCCCTTTCTCTCAAACCAACATGGACTGATACTTCCCTTTCTCTCAAACCGATGTGGACTGATACTTCCCTTTCTCTCAAACCGACGTGGACTGATACTTCCCTTTCTCTCAAACTGACGTGGACTGATACTTCCCTTTCTCTCAAATCGACGTGGACTGATACTTCCCTTTCTCTCAAATCGACGTGGACTGATACTTCCCTTTCTCTCAAACCGACATGGACTGATACTTCCCTTTCTCTCAAACCGATGTGGACTGATTACTTCCCTTTCTCTCAAACCGACATGGACTGATACTTCCCTTTCTCTCAAACCGATGTGGACTGATACTTCCCTTTCTCTCAAACCGATGTGGACTGATTACTTCCCTTTCTCTCAAACCGACGTGGACTGATACTTCCCTTTCTCTCAAACCGACATGGACTGATACTTCCCTTTCTCTCAAACCGATGTGGACTGATACTTCCCTTTCTCTCAAACCGATGTGGACTGATACTTCCCTTTCTCTCAAACCGACGTGGACTGATACTTCCCTTTCTCTCAAACCGATGTGGACTGATACTTCCCTTTCTCTCAAACCGATGTGAACTGATACTTCCCTTTCTCTCAAAACGATGTGGACTGATAGTTCCTTTTCTCTCAAGCCATGTAGCTTGATAGCGCAACAACACACTTTCATTAGGTGTCTCTCTACCCCGGCTTAGGGATGTGCATTACTGATTGCTTCGCCAACGGGGGACGCCTCGACAAGCTACAATAGATGAGAGACACAACAAGTTGGAGAGCCGGATCACTGATAGGTCGAGGCGGAGTACGACAGGCTATCCCATCAGTCTCAGTGTGTCAGCCTCCTATCCCAGCAGACAAATGAAGGCCTGAGGTGGAGTCTGGACGAGTAAACGGATCTCTCTCCCCCTGCTGAAGGATTCATCAAGGGTTAAACAGGACTAACATGTATCAGTGTCACGTTATTCCTGTAAAGAGAGAGAGGAGAAGCTGGTGGTATTGGGTTGGAAGTGGTAAAAGTCAACCCTGTTGGATTGATTTGTGAGACAGAGATGCTGTTTTATGTCTGAGTGTGAGGAGGTGCGAGTGGGAGGGGACTCCCTGGGGTTGTGTGCTGAACAGAATGGCACTCAGCCCCGCATATTATGTCAACACCAACCAGCATCCTCGGTTATGGGTGCATTGTGGGAATTGTAGTGAAAAGCTCATCCCAAATCAGTTGATAAGATAAAACAGATGAGGTCTTAAAAAACCTTATAGAGAAGCGAGACCTCCACTGTCATGTAGACCTTTATGATGCCTCTGGACAGCAGGATGAGAAGCTAGAGAAAGAGATGGAGAAAGGAGGATATGTGGTAAAGAAGGATGAGAACAGAGGACAGAAACCCCTCAGTTAATGACAGGCTACTCTGCATCACTGCACTGACTAATGAGCTCTCTGACAATGGTGAGCTGTAGGACTGGTAAGTGTGTGTGTGTGTGTGTGTGTGTGTGTGTGTGTGTGTGTGTGTGTGTGTGTGTGTGTGTGTGTGTGTGTGTGTGTGTGTGTGTGTGTGTGTGTGTGTGTGTGTGTGTGTGTGTGTGTGTGTGTGTGCGTGCGTGCGTGTGCGTGTTAGAAAGAGTAAGAGAGCGCATGATGGTGTGTGTTAACTCAAAATGTGGTGTGCTGAGATGAAGTGTGATTTACTGAGAGAGAGAGAGAGAGAAAAAGAGAGAGAGAAAAAGAGAGAGAGAGAAAAAGAGAGAGATAGAAAAAAGAGAGAGAGAGAAAAAGAGAGAGAGAGAAAAAGAGAGAGAGAAAAAGAGAGAGAGAGTAAGACTGGCAGCTGAGCACAATATCTACAGTACCTTGCTATAGCCTCCAGACCCTGAGAACCAATCCTTGGTGCATGACAGTACTTCACTCTCTTAATAATTCACATCATATTGATTTAGCTACCTTAGTGCACACTCCTCCCATGCCCTGAGAGAGAGTGATAGAGGGAGAAAGCCAGAAGGAGAGAGAGAGAGAGAGAGAGAGAGAGAGAGAGAATATCCACCTGTATGGCTTCACATTAACACTGATAGAAGACAGCAGCATGTCAGAGAGATGAGGTGGTTCTCACATCGCCCGTACACTGCAGTTGGCTCGACTATTCAGGGAAATATGTAATCATTGCCTCAGACTGATAACATGTTTGGACACTGGTATTAGTAATGAGAAAAGCTTGTCAAAAAATCTTAAAAGGACCGTATAAGTGACTGAGTACTGACTAGTTTAAAAAACTTGATGAAAAATGACGATGACGATTTGCCAAAATGTACATTTTTGGTTCCATTTAATCACTTTGGAGGTAAAGCCGGATGAGAAAGATGAAATGGTAATGAGTGTCTGGCCTAACGTTGCTGTTCTATTGCTCAACCTCTTATCAGAGAGCCAAGAGGAGAATTAGTATTCCTCTATTGTCAAAACGCTGGTCCGTAAACTCTGCTCTTTAAATATTCATTAGCTTCTTCTGAAAAAAATTGTCTGGTGCTCTCCTCAGATTTATAATTCAAATGATGGGACGGTTGGATTTGGTGACATTTCCCTCCTAAAGACGCCTCTATCACTCACGCCAGTGAGTGTGGTTTAAGGAGATATTAAAAAGGTATCATTTACTGGAAGCATTAAGAGCGCTTTAATTCATCCTCCAGTTAATTGCAATAGAGGGAGAAAGATGTTCCCCAGGAGAGGAACTGGACCTCACAGCGGTTGAGTGTGCTGGTTTTTCCTCTATGTGTATCGCCATCTAGTGGAAACTAGTGGAGATTTGTGACGTTTCACAACCTGTGATAAGCGAGTGAGTGAGTTTAAAAACGGCTAGTTCAGGATCAGACCTTTCTTCATCCCCCTAATGGTTAAGGTTAGGTTTGAGGGTGGTTCTAGATCTGTTACTTAACGTCTACTTCTACCTCAAGTCTGTGAAGAAAGACTTCTCAGCTGGATCATACAGTGAGGACTATTTTAGACTTCTATGACATACTGTAGACATAGTGCTACACGCATTCTAAAATCCATGTCTATGGCCTGGTAGATATCATAACCAAATCTTAACTAGCACTAAACCTGTGAAATATTTATAATATATTATATTAGTCCTAATAAAAAAAATATTACAAGATGCTCATGCATTGTTCTTCAATAATAATTTACAACTCTGTACACCAATAACAAATGCATACCAGCTGAATGAGAGTTTGATGACATAATATATAATAATAATTATGAAGATGATTAATAAATATTACATATATTCCATTTAGCAGACACTTTTATCTAAAGTGACTTACAGTCATGCGTGCATATATTTTACTTATGGAATTTTACGTGTTTTACATATGACATAACATCAGAACATCAGTATTATCATGGGTAGTGTTCTGGCGTGGGCGGTCAGGTTGGTGGACTACACTCTTAGAATAAAAGGTGCTATCTAGAACGCAAAAGGGTTATTTAGCTGTCCCCATAGGAGAATCCTTTGAAAATACCTTTTTCGTTCCAGGCAGAACCCTTTTGGGTTCCATGAAGACCCCTTTCTAAGGAGGGTTCTACATGGAACCCAAGAGGGTTCTACCGGGAACCAAAAAGGGTTGTCCTATTGGGACAGTCAAAGAACCCTTCTGGACCCATCAGGACCCTAGACTGTCCTGATGGTATTATGCTAAACGACTGCCCTCTGCTGGATCTATAGTGGACTGTCCTATCACTGGTAGGATGAGTATTACAGTATGATTAGCATTATGTATGGTTAGTCAAATCATGTGTAATCATAGAGAGCTAATGATCCCAAATCCTAATAATTAGGACCACTGTAACGCCAAACCTGAAGTTCATATTTACATCTACATTATATAGTGTGCTGTGCATAAAGAGTAGTATGAATGACGACTGTGTGCCTGTCCCCATTGTCATTCCTGTTACGTATTGCCTTGAGGTTTTTCCTCCGTGTGTGCGTAACCTGACCAGGAAAAACAATGGGCTTAGTATGAGTTGTGATGATGCAACAAATATTTCAAATCAAATCAAATGTTACATTTGTCACATGTGCCGAGTACCTGATCCACCTTTCCAAGGTAGACAGCGGTGACATGCAATATGGGCTAAACGAATTGATGTTACCGAGAGACTCCAACCTTGGTTTGATTAAGCGCAGAATTGCGAACACTGTACACTCTGTTTAAGTAATGTTGCCATTTGATCAATAGAGTGTTTAATTGGCAGTGGGTGACTGATGGAAAGTTACTATTGCATTTTCTCCCAGTATAAGGTGTCTAAAGATCTGCGGACTGTACCAATATTTAAAAAGCAATGGAATGGAACCAAGTAAGAGGAAAAACATTCAAATATGCTCTCCAGGTATAGACCACAGTAAAACATGGGAGTGTATATTCATATTTACTTTACCTAATAAAAACATTGGGATTTCTCACTAAAGTATTGGTACATTGGGCTTTTCTCTAATTCCATCATTTATTTCTCACACTGTACGGTGTCCATATTAGGACATCTTCAGTCTCAGCGGAAACAGTCCTAATATGGACGACATGTCTTTTACTCAATCTGGAAGCTGAGGTGATACCAACAGTCTGTGTCTGTTTGAGAGGCCAAACAACCCAGGCACATTGAGTTGCCTTTCATCTCTGTCTCATCCAAATGATTCCAGCACCCAGCTCCATTCCGCCAACACCACTGTGACTTTAATTGACAGGGGAACATGGCTATTCACTCCCTGAACACTGTCCAGTCTACAGACTACAGAGTCGTTTCCATGCGTATTGTATCTCACCCCTGTGAGATTTTTTACCCTTGGCCACATTGGGGCGACCTTGTGGTATCAGTGTCCCTACTATGTAGGCCTAGAGCCCAGTCTAAAGCTGAGCTCTCCTCACACATGATACGGGGATGGGACCATTTAGGGATCAGAAGCACCTTCCAACTGGAGCAAGAGGAACAGTACTTTTCCAAGTGAAAGCTATTCTTTGACCTGCTAAAAAGCTTTGACCTTTGAATTGCAGTACTGCATTTAATGACTTACAATGAGTTACAAATGTACAATAGTATGTTAGCCTAATGGGTTCACTCAGTCTACGGTGAACTTATTTCGATGATGGTTTGGAGAAATGATAGACAGGTAATCTTGCTTAAAAGCTGTGGTACAGCTTCTTACTCGAGCTCCTTCCATGAACCTTTTACTGGACATAGTGGTGGATGGACTATATGTTGTAACAGCGTTGATACGGTATTATACGTAAAGCTTAGTCGCGTGACAAATGTGTTTCTCTTAGCTCAGCTGCTTTTGAGGAAGGGATCCTCTGTAAGAGGCTCATGGGAACCATGCTTGAAGGGGTTTGAGATAGGATGAACTAAGGCCACTTATCTGCTATCTCCACCCTAACAGAGGAATCTGGGCTCTTATACGCTCAGTAAAATGCTGTGGCTGGGTATCTGAGGAGTTCAGCCTCTCGTTCATCCTCTAAGCGGTTTAGTTGACAATCCAATGGTCGAGAATCAGACACGACCTAGGGCTTCGAACAGAGAGTGTTTTTTTGTGTGTATATTATCTATAGAATTGATTTTCAATAGTGATTCGCATGGGCAATCCGTAGGGTGCATGTTTTTGTTCTAGCCCAGCACTTGTACAGCTGATTTATGTTGCATGTAATTTTGTGGTTTTGTGGTGGACATCTATGCTTACCAAAAGTTTGCTCAGGTACAACAGAATGTCAACAAAACAGTATCCCAAGTTGAATTTGATATGATACATGATTGATAGAGGGTTGTAATGCCCATTTGAATATCAACTCTCAAGTGGCCACAGTGAGGAAAATGCCATGGTCTTCAGCTTTCCTTATCTCTGTCTTTAAGCAAATAGCATACCATATCTTTATTCAACCAGTCAACAAGTCCATTTAAAGGACAAGCTGCAGCTCTCCTTTCAAATGACTTGTAGAATTACATATTGTGTTTCCTCTTGAAAACAAAACCAGGTAAATGATGGCAATTCACTTTAAATTAGAGCCTTGAGCTTAATGAATGTTCAAGCCAGGGCTTCATTTCACTGTTTTAAACACCCCTTTCTGGTGATATCCGGTGTCTTTTTGGAATGGCTCTCTGGGTAATTATTGCCCCTCTTTCTTTAGGATTACTTGTGGGTCAAATTATTCTGTGAGATGTCCAAATGAATGGCCACTCCAGATGCCATGATTATGACACTATGACACAATGACACTATGAGTTGTGGTGTCACAAAGTTACTTTTGGCAAAGTAACCATGCCAACATTGATCAAGTGACACTCAGATTAAAGATTTAGGAAGGGGGGACAAGGAGACAGTGGCATCGGTCCCAAATGACCCTATTCCATATATTACCCTATTACCCTATTCCATATATATTTTGAGTCTATAGGGTTACAACATAACAAACTTGTTTGGGACGCAACAAGTGACATGCAAATTGGGGATTGGGCCAACGCTATTTGTTGATTGTGGATCCAGAGGGAGAGACGATGTGATTGGTCGAGGAAGAGTGTTGACTGCTATAAGATGACAACATGTTCCTCGAATGATCCTCTTATGTCCTTATGCCACAGTCTGTTTACTGGATTGCACTGAGAGCAATATGAGACCTAAGGGAGAAAGAAGAAAGGTCTCTCTATATATACAGTAGCATGGTTCAAGTGTGTTTAGTCACAATCCCCACTAGAGGGTGATACTAACTTTCATATGTTTATGTCAGATAGCATTAGGACATCTCTCAATCTATTGGAACTGAATTATTCCAAAATTATAATTTAAACCCATTTTGATGCATTCAATATCAAGTCAAGGCCACAATGATAATCATTGATGATCATTCACAAATGTATGCATCTCATATTTGAAGACTGCTGAGTTGTCCAGATACTTCTCGTGCCATATGTTTCCACAGTGTTCCTCCCTCCCTTTCTTTGTAGGGCAATGAGTGAATAAATAATTGAGTTATGGTGAGGACCATGTACGCCATACAATAAGCTGCTCCACAAATCAAACAAGTTAAAAATCTCAGTATAGAACAATTCTTTGCAATGCTTTTCATGTTGCCACCTGGGCAAGATATCACTTTACCCTACAGTCTTAGAATGGGGCCATTCTGTGGCTGACTGCCCTATAAGGGAAACGGAATCACTCTCACCAGTACCAGTCATTGTGTAAGATTATAGGGCACTTCTATTTCCTCTGCCCTCAATACCCAACAGGCCTGGGCTCCGGTTTCTCGTCTTGTCTAAATAAGGTGTACCCTGTGTTTGAATGTTCCAATTGATTCTGTTTGATGACATCCCCATAGAGAGTTTGACTGTAGCATTGCTGTACCATAGAAACATAGAATAACCCCCTTACCAAGGGTTTTGTTAAGCAGTCTGCAATATATTTGTCACTTGAGCGTATGGGACAAAATGTATAACCAACTGACTCTCAAATAAAACACATATAGAAAGGCATAGATATATCAATTTGAGTTGATCAATGTGCACTCACAAAGTCCCTACCAATCAGTCCTGCAAAACGACGCAGAGGAGGCTAGTGGGAAAAGCTATAGGAAAACGGGCTCATTGTAATGGCTGGAAGGGAATAAATGGAACGGAGTTAAACATGTGATTTCCATATTTTTAATGTATTGGATATCGTTATATTTATTCCATTCCAGCCATTACTACGTGCCAGTCCCCCTGTAGCTCCTCCCACCAGCGACACTTCAGTTTTTCTTCCGTTTTCCTTGTTTTGTATACTAAGAATGAGCCTCAAATGTGCATTGTCAAGAGAACGTATGGTGTGGTATACCTCAGGGCAGTTGCCGTGGGCCGTTAATCATCTCCATTTAAAAAAGATTTGCAACTTTTCTTTCAAGAAGCTAAAATAACTATGTTTGCTGATGATTGCATACTCTACACATCCGCACCTACAGCCAGTGAGCTCACTGAGACTCTTAGCAAGGAGCTACAGTCAGAATCAGAATGGGTAATTAACAATAAACTGGTCTTGAATACATCTAAAGCCTAAAGCATTGCATTTGGTTCAAAGCATTCTCTTAGACCTAAACCCCAACTGGAGTTGTGCATAAAGGGTGTGACCTTTTAACAGGTTGAAGAAGCTGAACTCCTAGAAGTAACAATGGATGGTCAGTTATCATGGTCAAGTCATATTGACAAAGTTATTGTTGTGAAGATGGAGAGAGGTATGTCTGTTATAAAAATATATTCTGTGTTTTTGACACAAAAATGACTGCACTAGTTGCTCAGGCTCTGGTCTTGTCCCTTCTTGATTACTGTCCGGTAATATGGTCAAGTGCAGCAAAGAAAGACCAAGCAAAGCTGCAGCTGCCTCAAAACAGAGCAGCACACCTCACCCTTAACTGCACACACAGAACTAACATCAACAACATCCATGATAGTCTTTCCTGGTTGAAGGTTGAGGAGAAATGTACTACTTCTATTATAGTATTTTTAAGAAACATATATGTGTTGAAAATGCCTTGTACAACCTATTTGCATACACTTCAAACAGACATACATACCCCACTAGGCACGCCACTGTGGGTTTCATCACGGTACCCAAAACAAAAACAGATTTAATGCGTTGCTCAGTTATGTATAGTGTCATGTCATGGTGGAATGCTCTGTCACCAGAGGTTACTCAGTTATGTATAGAGTCATGTCATGGTGGAATGCTCTGCCACTAGAGGTAACTCAGTTATGTATAGAGTCATGTCATGTTGGAATGCTCTGTCACCAGAGGTTACTCAGTTATGTATAGAGTCATGTCATGGTGGAATGCTCTGCCACTAGAGGTAACTCAGTTATGTATAGAGTCATGTCATGGTGGAATGCTCTGCCACTAGAGGTAACTCAGTTATGTATAGAGTCATGTCATGGTGGAATGCTCTGCCACTAGAGGTAACTCAGGCAAAAAGCAAGTTTAGCTTTTAAGAAAAAACATTTTGTATCACAGCGCCTCTGCTCTTTCAATATACCTTATTTAACTTTAATGTACAGTACCAGTCAAAAGTTTGGACACACCTACTAATTTTAGGGTTTTTCTTTATTTTGACAATTTTCTTGATTGTATAATAATAGTGAAGACATTATTATAACACATATGAAATCATGTAGTAACCAAAAGAGTGTTAAACAAATCAAGATACGTTTTATATTTGAGATTCTTCAAGGTAGCCACCCTTTGCCTTGATGACACCTTTGCACACTCTTGGCATTCTCTCAACCAGTTTCATGAGGTAGTCACCTGGAATGCATTTCAATTAACAAGTGTGCCTTGTTAAAAGTTCATTTGTGGAATTTCTTTCTTTCTTAATGTGTTTGAGTCAATCAGTTGTGTTGTGACAAGGTAGGTATGCAGAAGATAGCCCTATTTGGTAAAATACCAAGTCCAAATTATGGCAAGAACAGCTCAAATAAGTAAAGAGAAACGACAGTCCATCATTACTTTAAGACATAAAGGTCAGTCAATGAGGAAAATGTTAAGAACTTTGAAAGTTTTTTCAAGTGCACTCTCAAAAACTATCAAGCACTATGATGAAACTGTCCCTCATGAAGACCGCCACAGGAAAGGAAGACCCAGAGTTACCTCTGCTGCAGAGGATAAGTTAATTTGTGTTACCAGCCTCAGAAATTGCATTTGAAGGAGGTGTGATGGTGTGGGGGTGCTTTACTGGTGACACTGTCAGGGATTTACTTAGAATTCAAGGCACACTTAACCAGCATGGCTACCACAGCATCCCATCTGGTTTGCATTTAGTGGGACTAAAATTTGTTTTTCAACAGGACAATGACCCAACCCACCTCCAGGCTGTGTAAGGGCTATTTGACCAAGAAGGAGAGTGATGGAGTGCTCCATCAGATGACCTTGCTTTCACAATCACCTGACCTCATCCCAATTGAGATGGTTTGGGATGAGTTGGACCGCAGATCGAAGGAAAAGCATCCAGCAAGTGCTCAGCATATGTGGGAACCCCCTCAAGACTTTTGGAAAAGCATTCCAGGTGAAGCTGGTTGAGAGAATGCCAATTTAATGTTCTTCATGTGTTCTCTACACTGTTATGTATTTGTACATTTCATGTGGACTCCAGGAAGAGTAGCAGCTTGTGCAGTAGCTAATGGGGATCCTAATAAACTAAACTATACAGCCAACAGGCAGGCTTACTCTCTCCAGTACAGTGATTGTGTAGTCAATATCGGGTAACATTTTACATCCAGGTTCCATCTATAAAGGGCTTGTATAGGGTTTATAACTAGTTAATATAAATAATCAATAAAAAAATGAATATAATCCTCAATTTTACTACCGCATCAATTCTAATATGTTAATAAAAGAGATGAGGGAGAGAGAGGTCCAGATTCCCCCTCCATTCATAATTTGATAGAGCTAACTATATAGTAGCCATTTGTGTTCATCCCTCCGTCCACAGATAGAAGTCAAGTTGGGCCTAGGTCGATAGCCTCCTCTGTCTCCAAATGAAGGAAACCTTGTCAAGCTCTGAATTGATTGTTTTTCCAACTGCACTGTCATTCTGAAGTCCTTTGTTTAACAATGGTTTATGACGGTTGTCTTTTGTGTTTGGGTTTGTTTGTGTGTGTGTGTGTGTGGGGGTGTGTGTGTGTGTGTGTGTGTGTGTGTGTGTGTGAGTGTGTGTGTGTGTGTGTGTGTGTGTGTGTGTGTGTGTGTGTGTGTGTGTGTGTGTGTGTGTGTGTGTGTGTGTGTGTGCATAAAAGCTTGAAATACGGAAGAGAGCGAGAGGAGATTGTCAATCAGTCTTCATCGTTTAGAACAGGCAATCCCTCTTCAACCATCCCTCCGACCTAGTGCCAGGTAATGGATTCAAACTAATGTCTGTACAAAGGACATATGATGGGAAATCCCATGCTGCGTTATGGCTGATCCTAAAGCTTCAGTCTTAACTGCCATTGATAAAGGCTTGGGTTCCCTCCCTGTCGGCTACAGACAGACCACACAAACCACCTAGAGGCCAGCAGCAGCTGTCTCAACACTGATCCCAGATCTGGCCTGGCTCCCACTCTGACTGACGGGGTGAGAGAGAGAGTGGAGGGGAGAGACAGAGAGAGTGAGAGAGAGGGAGAGAAAGGGAAAGAAAGAGAGAGAAAACATGCAAGATAGGAGGGGAGAAAGGGAGAGAGAGAGAGAGATCGGAAAGCATTAGTCTCTTAGAGGAATATTCTTATTCTAATAGAGGGAGGAAGGGAGGTAGGGCGGGCGGGATGAGAATAAGGAGGGGGGGATCTAGGGATGATCGAGACAGGGACAGGAGGAGTTGCCACGGCAACCTCTGATCACCCAGACTGGCTGGAGCAGGCGGAGAGAGACGAGATCGTGGGTTGACTGTGGGTTGGATCGCTGTCAGAGTTTTGACAAAAAAAACAGGGCCTAATGAACGCTAGGGGGGTGGAGTGGGGAGCAAGGGGAGTTTTGGAAAGGGGTGGGGGGTGATGAGTCTGGCTCCATAGAGACCCTCCAATGGGCAAGGCAACCGAAACTGTAAGTGCTGACAAGGATGGTTGTACACACACACACACACACACACACACACACACACACACACACACACACACACACACACACACACACACACACACACGCACACACACACACACACACACACACACCATACACCCCTGTGTGTTGGGACTACCCATGTCCTTGAATGCAGCTCTCAAGCAGCTCCCAGCTCTCCTGTCATTAGCAATCATTGTCAACAGAAAAACTAATTCCATACAGATTTTGGCTTATTTGCATATCCCTGAAATGAGCCAAAATCTTCTGGAATGACCACTAGACAATTGTTTTGACCTTTGGCATTCTTAAAGATGCAGAAGAGATAGAAGTAATATTGTTTTTAGATAACTGTGAAGGAGCCGCAAATATTTCAAATGTTTACCTTTTGCACAGCAGCAGTAATATAACTATATCCCAAATGGCACCCTATTCCCTTTATAGTGCACTACTTTTATGGGCCCTGTTAAAAAGAAGTGCACTATAAAGGGAATAGGGTTCCATTTGGGACAGGTGCATCATCTCCATTGCTGATAACTAAAGTAGCCACAGTCGACTCCCTGGACCGTAGTTAGCCTGTATGATGCTATAAATACATATGAGCATTCTAAACACTGTAGCTATTGTAGCAATGAACAAAACAAGCCATTTATAAATGATTAAGAAGGATCTTATAAATCTTCTATAAAGTCAGTATAAATGGTACCTTTGTCTAATTATCTGAGTACTCTCTCTAGCTACAGATGGCCAGACAAAAGACAGGGGATTACAAGGAATGGAATCATTTGCCATGTAAACAACGTCTAAAAATTGTTCATCTCACGTCCAGCCTGCGGTTCCTCCATTGATTTCTGTGGTCAGAATGGGCCACATCTGTATCCTCTTTCATTATCTGATTGTCCGAGACATCCATTATTGACTCAGTACAGCCAAAAGACCCATTAGAAATATGCTAGGGATAATGTTGCCCACAGCATGCAATACATTTTGTATTCCAGTTTCATTTCTCTGAATTCCTTCGTAAACTCTCAGTTTACGAGTATTCTGTGTGATCTGAAAAGAAGTTCCAAAGAATCACCCTTGCAGTGTGCTATACCTGAAGAAGAGCAGCAAACGTACGAGGTCAGAGTGCGATGGTAGAATGTCTTTGAGAGACATTCATGAATATTGTTCACATTTGTATTTAAACATAGATCTAAACGATTTAGACAAAGGCCATGGAATTAACCAGCGAGCTCAAAAGAACAAGATCAGGATGACCTTTTAGTGGATTACGAGACATTCTTCAATTCATTATTATGTTGTTTCAGAACATTCTCCAGCTATTTCATTTGACAGATTTAGTCATCACCACCTGTGTGTGTGTGTGTTGCATAATAAACCTATTCATTAGATAGCTCTTTGTGAGTACACATCTATTAGATAAGGTAATGCGTATCAGTCGTTTAGTATTCTACCAGAAGCAGCTTCCCAAGTGCTTACATATGTTTTCACCCCTAGAGGACATGTTCATGATTAGGGTGCTAAGCTATGCCTCCTCTCAACACCTTGCACAGCTTTTTACAGAGAAATCAGGCGGGCCCAAACTGCCTGATACTTATAATAGGAAACTAATAAACCCACTGAACTCATTGTCCTAAACGTGTCCTGTTCATTCAATTCTACAATGTACTTTTCGTGTACCTTTCAACATCTCATGAGGCGACACATTTTTACACAAGGAGAAAATCCTATGTCGTCTCCACATTCCCCTCACTCTCACCCTGCTAGACACCCACAGTCTTTGGCACAGAATGTTGGGTGTGTGGTGATTGAAACAAGGTACAGTGTTCCTGGTGATACATCTAAGGATAGGGGGGGGGGGGGGGGGGGGGGGGGAGGGTGTCAAATCTTGCTCTGGTGATGAGCTGTGGAAGTCACGGCCTGTTAGCCTGGTTGGTGACAGTGACAGAAGACAAGGATTCAGATATGCACACACACACACACACACACACACACACACACACACACACACACACACACACACACACACACACACACACACACACACACACACACACACACACACACACACACACACACACACACACACACACACATGTTGGTATCTCTGGAGGTGACAGGACAGGCTATCACTGCCATTCCAACACCTTGGCCCCCGGGCTGCAGCAATCCTTTCCCATCAACTCTGTACCCAAAGTGGAGAAGCCGGTGGAAAATGTGTGGGGCACAAAGAGGTTCCTACAGCTTGTCCTGTTGTACCGTTCTCCCTCTCTCTTTCCGTCTGTCTACATTTTCCCTGTTATTCAATGATCTTTGTTTTGTTTAATGTTTTCGTTGCATGTGAAATTGTACTGGTAACAAGGATCCATGTACCAGATGTAGGGGGAGAGATGTGAATGTACAGGTACTGTAACTGCCCCAAAAATGTAACATTGAGTAAATGGGGGATACAACTTATATTGAAAGCAGGTGCTTCCACACAAGTGTGGTTCCTGAGTTAATTAAGCAGTAAATATCTCATCATGCTCAGGGTTATATATAAAAATGCTGGGCTGGCCATTATTTTGACCATTATTTTGGCTATCATTGGCTATGCCCCCATAGGATGACAGTGCCCCCATCCACAGGGAGGTCTCTGAATGGTTTGATGAGCATGAAAACGATGTAAACCATATGCCAAGGCCGTCAGGGTCACCAGATCTCAACCCAATTGAACACTTATAGGAGATTCTGGAGCAGCGCCTGAGACAGCATTTTCCACCACAATCAACAAAACACCAAATTATGGATTTTTTTGTGGAAGAACGTCCCACCAGTAGAGTTCCAGACACTTGTAGAATCCATGCCAAAGTACATTGAAGCTGTTCTGGCTCGTGTTGGCCCAACAACTTATTAAGACACTTTATGCTGGTTCTTTCTCTATTTTAGCAGTTACCTGTAGAGTTGAACCTTTAAAAACTCTCTACTAGGCTACATATGAGCATTAATATTTATGTTATTTATTTAACCTTTATTTAACTAGGCAAGTCCGTTAAGGACAAATTCTTATTTACAATGACGGCCAACTGCGGCCAAACCAGGACGATGCTGGGCCAATTGTGCGCCACCCTATGGGGCTCCCAATCACGGCCGGATGTGATACAGCCTGGAATCTAACCAGGGTCTGTAGTGATGCCTCTAGCACTAAGATGCAGTGCCTTAGATCCCTGTGCCACTCGGGAGCCCAATATAAAGATGTGCCAAAACGTAAACATGTGCACTGCACGTGTTCAATATCCACAGAGAGAGAGAGAGAGAGAGAGAGAGAGAGAGAGAGAGAGAGAGAGAGAGAGAGAGAGAGAGAGAGAGAGGGGGGGGGGGGGGGGGGGGGGGGAGAGAGAGAAAGAGAGAGAAGGAGAAGGAGAAGGAGATAGATAGATAGAGCAATAGATTGAGTGAGAAAAAGAGGAGAAAGGGGTCATTCCTGGGAGCAGCGAGGTATTTGTCCTGGTGTGATCTGTGGATTAAAAGCCCTGGCTGCTGTTTCTAAATTGCTCCACATACTGACAACAGATTCACTAAAAATGAATGGGCTGACAGAGAGACAGATCCAAGCTTGTGTTTGGGTATTCTCCTTTCAGAAAACAAACCGGGGGACACCCGGAAGTTAAATGCATTGGCCTTTAGAGTACAGTGTATCTAAATGCATATAAATCAAGAAATGGTGCTCTATGGATTTGGAATCTTCATTTGATCACACTTCTGTGGCTTAGAATTTTCCTATGACTGCAGGAAATGCAGATGAGCGTTCCTGATTTAAATAAATTCACTAAAAAAACACACTTACACACAGTTATATTAACAGTATTGCACTTTTCATTTAGCCTATAACCAACTAACAGTGGTGGGAAAAGTACCCAATTGTCATACTTGAGTAAAAGTAAATATACAGTACTGGAAAATGCCTCAAGTAAAAGTCATCCAGTAAAATATTTATTGAGTAAAAGTCTAAAAGTATTTGTTTTTAAATATACTTAAGTATCAAA
The DNA here is from genome assembly GCF_013265735.2 of Oncorhynchus mykiss. Classification (NCBI taxonomy): domain Eukaryota; kingdom Metazoa; phylum Chordata; class Actinopteri; order Salmoniformes; family Salmonidae; genus Oncorhynchus; species Oncorhynchus mykiss. Next base: position 17,993,732 of record NC_048571.1, read on the forward strand.
GTATATGTAATTGCTAAAATATACTTAAGTATCAGTAGTAAAAGTATAAATCGTTTCAAATTCCTTATATGAAGCAAATCAACGGCACAATTTTCTTGTTTTTTATTTACGGATAGCCAGGGGCACACTATAAGGGCACAAGGCGAAACCCAAATGCAGACACAGGAGGCAGATGGTAGAGCTCCAATATTTATTATAACAAAGGGAGTAGGCAAAGGCAGGTCAGGGACAGGTGAGAGTTCAGAGTCCAAACAATACCAGACGATAGGCAGTCTCGAGGTCAGGCCAGGCAGGGGTCAGAAACCAGATCCGAGTCCAAAAACAGTACACGGGGATAGGCAGGTAGTCAGAACAGGTAGAGTGGTCAGGCAGGCGGGTTCGGAGTCAGGACAGACAAGGGTCGAAAGCAGGAGGATTAGAAACAAACAGAGACCGGGGGAAAATAGGAGCAAGGAAAAACCGCTGGTTGACTTGGCAAACCAGATGAACTGGCACAGAGAGACAGGAAGCACAGGGATATATACACCGGGGATAATAAGTGACCCCTGGAGGGGGTGGAGACAATCACAAGGACAGGTGAAACAGATCAGGGTGTGACACACTCCAACACTCAGACATCATTTACAAATTAAGAATTTGTGTTTAGTGAGTCTGCCAGAGTCTGCCAGATCAGATGCAGTAGGGATGACAGGGGATTTTAAACCTTGTGGGGTGTTCATGTTTTTGTTATTCACCCAATTTCCGCTGGTCTGATGAACCAACAACATTATTTGGCTTTTAAAATAATACATTCATATCAATTTACGTAAAAATACTTAACACTTAATACTTAGATGTTGACTTATGTCAATTACAAGCAATATAGAGAGCATGCATGGTTCATATTTGCCATTTACCTCTGCTAGATCACATTTATCAATAAAAACGCTATTTGTTTTCTGGGATAAAATGTGATTTTTGTAAACAAAAATCCATTATAATCGAGACATGGGTGGAATAAATCAAGTTTCTCTTGAACAAATATAAATGAAACAAGGTTTTCATCACTATTTATGTTTATTGCTTTGAACTGAACAAATTGGAAGGACAATTTTTACATACAGTTTTTAATGGAAATGGTAAGTGAGCCCCATTGAACACAAATTACGGCTGGTCTAAACACCACATAAGGGATAGAGTTTTACTGTGTGTGTGTTGCAAATGCATTTCTTGCACTTGATGCATGTGCACTGTGTCTTCCTGTCCTTTTTGGGTCCACACACATCGCAGTGCTTCTTCTTGTTGCCACCGGCTGCAATCTAGAATGATGAAAACACTTAGATCAGGAATTTTACTAACATCTCACTCACATATATAGTTACAGCAGGCCAAGGTAGGAGAGTCAGACACACATACATGCAACAACATCACTCACACTTACTTACGGTATTGGAGTTGTTGGTTCTGTGGGTCGGGCGAATGGGGCACCAGCATCCTCCTCCTGAATCCTCCTCACAATGGCTGCAGAAGCTGGGGTCCTTGGGATATGTTGTCTGCAGTGGATTTGAGGTCTTACCAATGCCTTGCCCAGCTCCTCGAGAAAGAGTCGTCTCCTCTGGAGCTTCCCTCTGTTCCAATCTGGGTTCAACACCATCCAGATGACAAACACGTTGTACGCCAAGATGTCCAAGATGTTGAAGAATTTCACAAGTGGCCAGCGTAGGGTTCTTCTTTTGAAGCTGTAGCCAGTCACCAACTAATCTAAATGGTCCACCCCTCCTTTTGTGTCATTGTAATCTATTATGATTTCTGGTGTTTGATGTTCTTGGCCACAGATTCTTCCATCCCTATGCAGCGTACTCATGGGTACCACATTTTTGCCTTTCTTTGGCACATAGGACACTAGGGAAGTGTCGGCCGTGAACACAAACTTAGAGGAATTGATAGGCCTCTTCCGTGTATTCAACAGCTGAGGTGGGAGCTTTGACTTGTTTTTTCGTACTGTTCCTACCATCGTCAGATTCCTCTTGAGGAACTCCTGTCCCAGCTTGTGCGAAGTAAAAAAGTTATCGCATGTGATGTTGTGGCCATGGAGTCCCTGTGTCACTTCCAGGACAACCCGCATCCCTTGGTTCTTTATCTTGGCCAGGTCGCAGTTGCAAATGAGAACTTGTTCTCAACTAGCCTACCTGGTTAAATAAAGGTGAAATAAAAAAAATAAAAAAATTCTCAGTGGCTCCTCCATCTGGCTTCCCCAAATACACTTGCAAGTTCCACACATATGATGAAGTAGACCAGATCTTGATTCCATACATATGATGAAGCAGACCAGATCTTGATTTCATACATATGATGAAGCAGACCAGATCTTGATTCCATACATATGATGAAGCAGACCAGATCTTGATTCCATATTTTGCGGGTTTAGACGGTATGCACTGCCGAGGCCCCTAAATGGCATAAGCTGCTCATCAACAGTAACATTGGGTCCAGGGTTATAAAACAGGGGAAGGTGGTCAACCCACTTGTCCCACACTGACCTGATTGCAGCTGGCTTGACTCTCTGTCACCGAGCTGGTCTGGTGTCTCGGTTATCGAAGCGGATAATCCTGGAAATAATGTGGAGGTTTTCTAGAGGCATTGTTGAACGGAAAAGTTCTCTGCCCGTTTCTGCATCCCACAGGGGTTCTGTGGATTCCCCTTTGGATCTGGAAACGCCTGCAAGAATAAGAACCCCAAAGTATGCATGTAAATGAGTTTGGTCCATCTCCTTCCATCTCTCTCCAAAAACACGCCTTCCCTCCAAATGAGTGCAGTCCAGAATGATTTTCTGGTTGGTGTCTGGTATGAACAGTTCAAAAGAAGACTTTATGTTCTGCACTTGAATAACCACCATCCGCATCGGCCCTGGTTGCATCCTTATCATAATGTCAGCCATGTGGGGAAGCTCAATCCTAGGGCAAGAAGACCATTAAATGTAAGCATTTTTTTACATTCATATTTCTCCCCCTGCAGGCTGCTGATGGGCTGGTTGATAGACAAGCTGGTTCTGGGGCCGGCTGCTGACGGGCTGGTCCTGGGGCTGGTTGAAGGTCAATCTCATCCTCTTCTTCTAACTCACTGTCAGACTCCGAATTGACAGAGACATGTCTTAATCTTCCAAAATGGAAGACAGTCCTTCCACACTAGCTTCTCTCTCTGCAAAACTTATTTCTAAGGCCCTCTGAGCAGAGATTATTTTTGCCATACTGATTGATTGTGGTAAGGAGCCACATATGCAAAGCTATTTATTTGTTGTGTCCCTCCCCCAATTCGGACCTGGCTGGGGTACAGTGTGGGAAAATACAGTTTTTATTTTACAATGTATCAAAACACCCCACAAAACACAAACGGAAAATCCGGCCGCAAACCTGAACCTATAGGGGAGGGTCCGGGTGGGCATCTACTCTCGGTGGGGGCTCCAGTGCGGGACACAGACCCCTCTCCGCTTTAGGCTCCCCTATAGGTGCGGGGATTGTCACCGGGACCTCCGGACCGTAGATCGTCGCTGCAAGCTCTTGACTGGGGACCGTTGCTGCAGGCTCCGGACTGGGGACCGTTGCTGCAGGCACTGGACTGGGGACCGTCGCTGCAGGCTCCGGGCCATAGATCATCACTGGATGCTTCGTGCCATGGATTATCACTGGAGGCTTCGTGCCATGGATCATCACTACAGGCTCCGGGCCATGGATCATCACTACAGGCTCCGGGCCATGAATCATCACTACAGGCTCCGGGCCATGGATAATCACTGGAGGCTTCGTGCCATGGATCATCACTACAGGCTCCGGGCCATGGATCATCACTGGAGGCTTAGTGCCATGGATCATCACTGGAGGCTTAGTGCCATGGATCATCACTACAGGCTCCGGGCCATGGATCATCACTGGAGGCTTCGTGCCATGGATCATCACTACAGGCTCCGGGCCATGGATCATCACTACAGGCTCCGGGCCATGGATCATCACTGGAGGCTTCGTGCCATGGATCATCACTACAGGCTCCGGGCCATGGATCATCACTACAGGCTCCGGGCCATGGATCATCACTGGAGGCTTAGTGCCATGGATCATCACTGGAGGCTTAGTGCCATGGATCATCACTACAGGCTCCGGGCCATGGATCATCACTGGAGGCTTCGTGCCATGGATCATCACTACAGGCTCCGGGCCATGGATCATCACTACAGGCTCCGGGCCATGGATCATCACTGGAGGCTTAGTGCCATGGATCATCACTGGAGGCTTAGTGCCATGGATCATCACTACAGGCTCCAGGCCATGGATCATCACTGGAGGCTTCGTGCCATGGATCATCACTACAGGCTCCAGGCCATGGATCATCACTGGAGGCTCCGGGCCATGGATCATCACTGGAGGCTTCGTGCCATGGATCATCACTACAGGCTCCGGGCCATGGATCATCACTACAGGCTCCGGGCCATGGATCATCACTGGAGGCTTAGTGCCATGGATCATCACTACAGGCTCCGGGCCATGGATCATCACTGGAGGCTTCGTGCCATGGATCATCACTGGAGGCTTCGTGCCATGGATTATCACTGGAGGCTTCGTGCCATGGATCATCACTGGAGGCTTCGTGCCATGAACTATCACTAGAGGCTTCGTGCCATGGATTATCACTGGAGGCTCCGGGCCATGGATTATCACTGGAGGCTCCGGGCCACTGGAGGCTCCGGGCCATGGATTATCACTGGAGGAGATGAAAACGGAAAATAATAACTTATATATGATCCCCAATCAGAGACAACGATAGACAGCTGCCTCTGATTGGGAACCACACTCGGGCAAAACAACAAAGAAATAGAAAGCATAGATTTACCCACCCGAGTCACACCATGACCCAACCAAACATAGAGAATAAATAAGGATCTCTAAGGTCAGGGCGTGACAAAAGGGTAAAGAGTGTGAGAAAGGCGGGAGACAGGCTGACAGGCAGGGAGACAGACAGGTTATTAGTGCTATGTTTGAAACAGCAGGCCCATGGAGGAAGAAGATGAGTGAAGGCAAACCTTTTTGTTTCATTTTTACTTGTTTTCACCCCCACACACACTTTCCCACACTTTTCAACCCTCAGGTGCAGTGGACCAGAACACCACATATGTAATATAATGTGTAGGGGGGTGAAAATCAATGAAAATGTGTTCTTTCACATGTTCTTCACAGAAAATGAACCAAGGCCAATGAGTCTCAGCTTGAAAAAATACTTAATTGTATAATTTTTATTTTAGTAAACATTGAAAATGGGTCCCACAGACCAGAACACCACACAAGTGTTAAGAGCGTGAATTGGACCATTTTCCTGTCCTGCTACGCAATCAAAATGTAACAAGTACTTTTGGGTGTCAGGGAAAATGTATGGAGTAGAAAGTACATTCTTTTCTTTAGGAATGTAGTGAAGTAAAAGTAAACGTTTTCAAAAATATAAACAGTAAAGGAAAGTACAGACACACCAATAATTCAACTTAAGTAGTACTTTCATGTATTTTTTTCCACTGCCAACTAATAACCTAACCATCGATCAAGCAACATTATGAACTAAACGTTCAAATCCTGTTGCTGCAGGATTATTCTGTTGCAACAATGCTGGTCAAATTAAGATCCTACATCTGTATATGCAGCGTCAGCCTTTTTCTTCCCATGATTAGTATGTCGTAAATATTGAACAAATAGTGTGTAACATTGTGTAAAACAAGCCAGACGGTATCATGAAAAACTTGGAATTACAAAATACTATCCCTCCTGATCTCTTTTTAACCGCCCCCCTCCTCTTTTCCTTTCCATCGCCCTTTCTCTTGCTCCACCTAAATAGCGCACTGTGGGTATTTGGGAGAATGGGACACAGCCTCTATCTCTTCTTTTAATCCCCCCCCCCCCTCCCTCCCTAACTCCCTCCATCCCTCTCTCATTCGAACATATTCAGCCACTGCCCTCTCTCTCTCTCTGCATTTCACTCTTGAATGAGTCGAACGTGACTCCTGAGAGAACGATTACACCAAGCTGTGTTTATTTTGAATAAATACTGTAACAGCTATCATGGACAAGAGTCAGGGGGAAACTGTCTCTCAGAATTGTTGCTAGCTATACGTCTTTTACTATTGCCCGGAGAAATCATTTTGTGGGTAATTTCAGTAAGCACTATCTGCCGCCACACCTGCAGCCTACGGGTCTCTCACATCCAGATAAGATGGAGTGAAACTGTTCCCAGGCTTATTGTCTTGCTGGTGATATAGGGTAGGTGACAGCAGAACACATTCCTATTGGTCCACTTCATGTATTGTTGTAGGGATCACTGCAGCTTTCATTACATGGCTATAACCCCTCGATGTGAACTATATTTCCCACGTCCATGTGTCTTAACAGAGAGCAAAAATAATGAACAACATACAGTATTGCAGACTGCCATTTCATTGAAGTAGAATGCTAGAATTCAGACACCTTTTGTCTTTTTTTGCTGTTTCTTACGACGTTTTTGGAAAGGACGGTTTGTTCTTATCCACACTCAAATATTGTTCTTTGTCTCCTGTTTCATCCATTTGAATAATCTGACTACATTAGATACAGTTCAGTGAATATAGTGACAGGCTGCGCGGCAGTGCCAAAACAGCGCCAGTCCAATCAGTGAGAGAGTGTGTGAAATAAGCACACTTCATAAAAGGCTGTCACACCGGCCCTTAATGTGATTCAGACTGTGGGGCAAGCATGCCCTTTTCAGTGGTGTGTGTGTGTGTGTGTGTGTGTGTGTGTGTGTGTGTGTGTGTATGTGTGTGTGTGTGTGTGTGTGTGTGTGTGTGTGTGTGTGTGTGTGTGTGTGTGTGTGTGTGTGTGTGTGTGTGTGTGTGTAATGGTAATTTATGACGAAGTAGTTTGGATGTAGTGAACTACTTTTTCAAATGAACTCCAGTTAAGTAAACATAGGTTTGCAAAGCTATCCGTAATTTACCAAAGTTACCAGAATCCTCCTTAATGTTGGTAATTAACAGGTAGTCTATGGTAACTTTTGTAATTTATACTTTTACAAATAAATATTAAATGTACAGCAGGGATGCTATAATATGTTTTACAATAAGGAAGAATGTTCTGTAAAATATATTACAGCATCTCTTCTGTAAAGTAAAATGACAGTATTAAGCTGGCAACTGGTACAAGTATAATGCTGTCGAACTACAGTGAAATTCTCCCTGAAATCTAAATGTAAGAAATACAATACGTTTGAACATAAAATACATTTATTCAAATTGGTAACAACATTAAAACCAATTAGCAACACAATTGACAATAGAAGTAACAACAGTTAACATATATGGTTAACTAAGAACTGCTGTTTTTATTTATTTACTTTTCTGCTCTTTTGCACACCAGTATATCTTCCTGCACATGACCATCTGATCATTTATCACTCCAGTGTTAATCTGCTAAATTGTAATTATTCACCTACCTCCTCATGCCTTTTGCACACAATGTATATAGACTCTTTTTTTCTTTCTTATTTTCTACTGTCTTATTGACTTGTTCATTGTTTACTCCATGTGTAACTCTGTGTTGTCTGTTCACACTGCTATGCTTTATCTTGGCCAGGTTGCAGTTGTAAGTGAGAACTTGTTCTCAACTGGTCTACCTGGTTAAATAAAGGTGACATTTAAAAAAAAAGAAAAAGAAAAAAGAAAACATGCAGTTGCAGTTAACTAAGAAAACAACAAGTTGTCTATCAATGAAGATAGTTATAAACAGGTCAAGGTGCAGTACCAAACCAGCATGTGATACAAATATTCTTCCACTTCACCACTGCTCAGAAGATACATAATCAAATATTCTGAGCTTCACGTGTCTCACCCGACAGTATGAGGTTGTCGTCTGAAACTGAAACGTTGAATCTACAGTAGCTATAAGCTATTTAAGTGAAGAAATACAGTATGTTAGAGTCATTTTTACAGGAGGCTTCAAATAACAGTTAATAACAATATTTTTCTGCATTTGACCCATAATGCAGTGCAATCCACAGCATTAACGCTGTAAAACACATGTGCAGTATTTTACTGTACATTCTACATGGTTTTGCTATTGAAATGACAGACAAGTCTTACAGTGTAGAGAGACAAATCGGAATTACTGCTCTGTATGGTCATCATTTGGGGACGCAAAAGTTCTAAATCCTGACTTTTTGACTATCTTCCCCTGCAGCCTGACTATTGTATTGTTTTCTCAGTGGACCAGATTGATGGTGAGGTTGTGCAGAGATTCTGAGACAGATGTTTTTCAGAGGGAGTGCGTGTGTGGGGTGGGGGAATAAAAATGAACTTGACATAGTAGTTCAAAAAGGAGTTTTGTTATGACAACTTCAGCACCATGGACAGGGAACAGCATCTGCAACATTCTCCCCCTCTCTGTAACTTGATATAATCATTAGTACTGTGGCCTGTTTCCATTGATTCATTTGTGGAACTGTATCCTTCTCTGTATCTGATAAACAACAGTCATCTTGCAGTCATCTTATGCATTCTATGCATTGGCAGTTACAGGAATGCCACAGTCAACGGGAGACATAAACCCACGCGTTTCCCATGGGTCAATGTAAAAATAGACGATACAGCTTTATTGCCCTGGCCTGGCGTCACGCATAGCTCCTTCTCAACGCATGGATATACGATTTCCTCCACAGCCTTGATTGAGCTGAGCGCGAGGTGCATGAGCTGAGCGCTGCCTGAGCGGGGTAACGTCACTGTCGGTGGCACGGCAGCATCAGTCCATTCTCCACAACAGCAGCAGTAGCAGCGAGCGCAACACTATAGAGCGGCGGCAGGGTCCCTCACATGATCATTTTGAAATGTTGGAGAAACTACGCTGTGCAACAACCTTTTACTACAGAGTCAATGCGGGCAAAGTGGACTTTGAATGCTTCAAAATGTGCCCCAGTCGGACCATATTTATGTTGAAATAAGGAAAAGGTCGGAAGAGCTAAGAGGGGGAGATTTCCTAAGGATGAGTGTAGACAAAGGGGAGACATTCAGGCTTTAGCGGTTGGAACCACTACAACTTGAGTCTCAGGAGAAAGGTGCGTTCCTACTTGGACAGCGGCATCGTTCTTATTTTTGGCAATAATCATGCCTGTTCGGAGAGGTCATGTGGCGCCACAAAACACCTTTTTGGGGATAATTATAAAGAAATTTGAGGGACAAAGTGAGTATTATCTTTGTGTTTTCACAATAATGTATCTTAAAATTCATAATATTCATTTTGTTGGGAAAATGTATTTGCCTTGTTTGCACACACATTGTTTTGATCTGAATATTGGAATTTCGACAACACATTTTTTTTTAAACAATCAGTAAGAGTAGAGCTGATATTGTTGTGCTTGTGATACTTTAGAAGTGGGAGAGTTGAGGTTAAAATAATTTAAATATGGGATATCATTGAGCATTATTTAAGGTACTTCGAAGTAGCAACAACGTATGTTTCTCCACAAGATTACATGGCAATAAGTAGTATCCAAACAACAGACACATAAATCAAATCAAATCAAATCAAATGTATTTCGTACATCAGCTGATATCTCAAAGTGCTGTACAGAAACCCAGCCTAAAACCCCAAACAGCAAGCAATGCAGGTGTAGAAGCATATAACCTTTTTCAAATACTCCCACATTTGACATGGTTATGGTCAGGTGGTTATGTGCCAGTTATTCAATGTGGATATCTCTGTTTTATAGTATGGCAATGGCATGAACATTAATCAAGAGGAATGAAGCACACACCTCCATTAACAAATACTGAAGCAATGATAAGACTGAAAGAGAAATGTTTAATTGATCATCTGTATATTTTGTGATTTATAATACAGTGTACATTTTATACTGTATATAAAGCATCATACAGAGTGGTATTTTATCATATACCTCTGTTGCTACCATGAGTGTGTTCACCATCCCATTCTTCCCCACTATGATCATACACTCTTCTACACCTTCACAGATAAGAAATTCATTATAGCCAATGCCCGGGTTCAGAACTGCGCCATCATCTACTGCAACGATGGCTTCTGTGAGATGACCGGCTTCTCGCGGCCGGACGTGATGCAGAGGCCGTGCACCTGTGACTTCCTCCATGGAGAGTTCACCAACAGGCATGCCATCGCCCAGGTAGCCCAGGCTCTGATGGGGTCTGAGGAGCGCAAAGTGGAGATCACCTACCACCGCAAGGATGGTGAGTACGGACTACGGAGTCCTCCCCACTGGGCTTGTTGCTCATGCTTTTGCATTTATATGAGAAATTTGAAGCAAAATATTGGTCAGTGAATAGTGACAGAATAATGCAGGAGAGACAGGAAATGGAATGGGCTTGGCTTGACAAGGGACTTTTCTGGGTGTCTGAAGTAAACACTTAGGTCATTTGTGTTGAACAAAAACACTTACAGTGTATGTATGACATCTCATTTAGTGGCGCTCAGATAGGGGGGTTTCTGTCTAGAGCTTTTGAAGTAGAAAAACAGTATCTGTTTGTGAAGACAATTGCATCTCCAGTCACTGTATACAAAATTGAACATTTTAATACATAAAAAGGTGACATATAATTGAATGAGTCGTTTAGTTTAAGCCGCTTCTGAATTTTCCATGGAGATTATGAGTTGGCATGACAGCTGCTATTGTTTCGACAGGTCACATGCTTAGCGAGGGGCAGAGTGAAAGTTTAAACCACCTCTCCCATATCCAATAACCAGGGTCACCCAGGGTGCATGCGGATGCCCTCTAACGATGATATTCCTTCCTATCCAGATGACTAAGCTTGTAGCGGTTGCGTCATGGTCAAGGTGTATGTAATCACTTGCCTTGCTGTCATTTCCACCTACAAGGGCTGAACGGTTTCATAAGAGCTGGTTGAAGCCGGGTTAAAGTTGGTGACTGGTCATGAAACATGGTTTGCTGTGTGCTGACGGGACATTTTCACCTTGTTAAAGAAATCCTGGCGAGAACCCTGCATGTGGATAGGGGGATGTGGACAGGTAGGGTGGAGGACCGTACTGGAGAGATGGATGACGGAGGTATAATGGTGAAGAAAGAGAGGACAACGTGGGAGAGTGTTCGAGGGAACGAGGGACTTGTACTGTTACTAAGCCAGGACATAGTCTGGGGGTCTGATAAAGTGATTTAGCTCGACAGAGATGTGGATGAATACATGGGGTGTGAAGTGGCCCTGGTAATAAACACATCATTACCACAAACTCATATCAGTGCACCAATGCCTCTGAATGGACCGTCTCTGCAGTGTGTTTTTCCAACATAGGAGAGGCCTCACAGGCATCGATCGCTTAATGAGGACACAAATACCTTCATGTTGCATTGATCTTCAAACCTGCCGTGTTGGGAGAATAAATCAATAGTGTCTGTCCTGCTATCTTTCGCTGGCCAGGCCGCCCCCTAGAGATGGGATGAAGGGATGAAAAGAAAGATTGGAGGGGTAGAGAGAGAGGGGTCCTCATTATTGTTGCTGGAGCTGTAAGGCTCTAATTACCTCCCGGTCTAAACTTCCTGAATCTGTAAGTTGCGTTCCAAATAGACCCCTTTTCCCTATATAGTGCACTACTTTTGACCAGGACCCATAGGGCTGTGGTCAAAAGTAGTACACAAGTAGGGAATATGGTGCTATTTGGGACTCAGACCATGAGCCATCTTTCTAGGGAGGGTCACAAACCTCTCATAACACAGATAGATTTTCACCTCCTTATAACAATTGATTTGATCATAAGCGTTACATTATAATATACTCATATTTTGGGTTAAGTATTGGTAAAACGACATGACATTGGTATGCACATCAAGGACGTAGGCATGGGTGGGCCTGGGTGGACACAGGCCCACCCACTGGGGAGCCAGGCCCTGCCAGGCCCCCCCAATCAGACTGAGCAAAAACCCCCTGAGGAACATCAGGAAATTACGACCTTTCCAAAAAAAGGTCTAGGTACACTTGATGGAATTTCTTCAAAAGAGGATGTATGATCATGACCACCTAATCATCCCCAGCGTCCAATTAGCTCATTCATCCCTCCTAATCTCCCCTTTAGATGTTCTCCAGATTGTTGCTGTAAATGTTCTCAGTCAATTTACCTGGTAAAAATAAGGGTCAAATAAATAAATACATTTCTGAAATCAGATTTCTCTCTGATATTGTATTGCCGAGGGAGATGTCATTGTGGCATGGGTGATTGGTCATTTAGTTGGATGCCCCGATGGACCACTTGGAACCTGCAGGCCAATCTCCTCCAATTTACAGTAATCCCCTGGCCCTTAGAGCCCGTCTCTGTCCTTTACAGCCTGTGAAGGATTTTCTTGCCTCAGCAGAGTTTTGTCAGGCAGATTAATCTATTATGAGTTGACATCTTGTCCTTTTGGTGAACCTTTGGTGTTCCTTTTATAGCTTGGTTCTATTATAAAGTTACAAAGTCCTCCTCGAACCGTTTCCTGTGCTTACATCAGACATTAGGTATTGCGTTGTTCTTTAGTAAGTGAGGTATGCCTCTCGCTCAGAACGGCTGTGCATTCAAGGATCCAAAATGGCTGCTTGCCTCGCGTCATATACAGTATAGAGGTGCCGAGTGTGATGCAATGTTGTAATGATCTTAACACCATCTGTATTATGCTATCAACCTTGACTTCTTTAAAATGTACCACCCAAAGTGGCACATTTCAGTTGTGTCTTTCAGTTCCCTGCTGTCTCTGTTTGTCCCGGATACTACAACAACAAAACACACTTAAGGCCATGCAGGTGGCTTGTTCTCTTGGAGACGGAACAAGACAATGTCATTGTAATCACTATACATCTTGTAGTGCGTGTCTGTGGTGACATCATTCGTTCCGATTCGGTCCCTTTTTTAAGATGTAATCAAGAGGAAACCAGAGCTTGATGCCTCTGTGCTGCGATGGGATCCTTTTGCAATCTTCACATCCATCCGTGTTTCAGATTGGTCTGATGAACGCTCACAGTAGAGTTCTCTTCTGTTTTCCTTCCATGTCTCTCACTCTGCCGAAGTAGTGTAATGACAGTCGTGAAATTCTGTCACACAACAACATCATGTTTTTACAAATGCTTAATCTCAACCTATCTTACTACATGCAGACTATTCTATTCAATTGAATGCAATCGTCGCTCTGTGTGTGTGTGTGTGTGTGTGTGTGTGTGTGTGTGTGTTTTCTCAATTTGGATTTGAATTTCTCAACGTATTCACATATTCAAATGGAATAATCACACAGCCTTAACCTCTATTACGCAGAGCAGACTGTGGAGATCGGGTGAGTGGAGAAACCCATACATGCTGTGTGGCATCCCAAATGACTCCTTATTCCTCATTTAGTGCACTACTTTTGACGAGGGCCCATAGGGTTTATTGGGCCCATATTTTTATTGTGTGCTGGGCAGGTCACGAGGGTGAGACACACGAGAGTAAGTCAACATTCCATCTAGACCAGAGGGTCAGACAGGCCCAAACACATACACATTAGGTAAACAAAGAGGGAGAGGACCGACGAGTTAGTGACTGTAGAATTTCAGTGTTTAGCATACCTGATTCAACACAAACTCTCACTTTTACCTCCTCTCTCTCTCTCTCTCTCTCTCGGTCTCTCTGCTCTCTTTCTCTCTCCATGCTCTCTCTTTCTGCTCTCTGCTTTCTCTCTCTGCTTGCTCTCTCCCCCTCTCTCTCGCTCACTTTCTCTCTCTCTCTCTCTCTCTCTCTCTCTCTCTCTCTCTCTCTCTCTCTCTCTCTCTCTCTCTCTCTCTCTCTCTCTATCTCTCTCTCTCTCTCTCTCTGTTGCGCTGTCTGTCTAGATCTGTAGGTGTCACAATAATGACTCGTTCCTATCAGTGGCATTTTAAAAATGAAACATTACATTGACTACCCCATGAAGCATAGTATTTCTGTATTTCTGAGTAAATCTGCCATTAGGCTAATCCTACACACTTGAGAAATATAACTCTGTCCCTATATCCCTGTGTGTGTGTGTGTGTGTGTGTGTGTGTGTGTGTGTGTGTGTGTGTGTGTGTGTGTGTGTGTGTGTGTGTGTGTGTGTGTGTGTGTGTGTGTGTGTGTGTGTGTGTGTGTGTGTGTGTGTGTGTGTGGGTGTGTGCATGCACGTGTGGGTGTATGGATGTATTTACGTTCAATATGTTTAGTTATTGTCTTTGTTCAGTTTTGTTTGGTACTTATAATATCAGTGAGACAATAATTTGCATTCATTGGTTACATTAAAGTCCCTATCATTCACTCTGGGTTTTCGCCATAGGCACTGAACACATCTAAATAGCATGAAGCGAAGCTCTCTGTCACCATTGCCATGACAAAGTAGCAACCTGCAGTAGTATGCAAATTTCCTAGAAGATAAAAGGGCTATAACAACCACTCCGACCTATCCCATCTGGAATTATGAGTGGTGATACGAGCGATGATATGTGCATAAAGCCATCTATTGAATTGAATGACTTTCGAGAGCAGAGAGTGGAATGTCATTTTTATATGGATTTGCTGCGCAAATAAGATCATCTATCTGCAGTATGGCCTGTAGTCAAATATGCTATATCAGGTTCCACAGTCTCACTGAATCAGGAGAGAATACTGAGGTAATGTCAACAACATTGCATATGCTACTGATGCAAAAGAGATTGAAAGACGGGAGGAGGAAAGAGGGACAGAGAAGGAGAAAGGGAGGGAGGAGATGGAGAGAAATGGAGAAAGGAAAGAGGGAGGGAGGGATGAATATAGAGAGGGATAGTGGGAGAGAGAGATACAGTGAGTGGGAGGGAGGAGAATTCAGGTGCTGCTTAATATTGGATGGATATTTCCATCACGGGGACACCCTCTTGAATTTAGTCCAAGCTCCTCTGAGCAGCCTGAGCAGCCTGTCTCAATTATAGATGAGCCTGGCACCAGCTATCGCTGTCTCTCTCACTCTCTCTCTCTCTGTCTCTCTCTCTCTCTCTCCCTCTCTTTTCCCCATCTCTCTCTCTCTCTCTCTCCCTCTCTTTTCCCCATCTTTCTCGCTCTCTCTCTCTCTCTCTCTCTCCCTCTCTCTCTCTCTCTCTCTCTCTCTCTCTCACTCTCTCTCTCTCCCACTCTCTGCCCCCCCCTGTCATGCTGAAACAGGAAAGGGCCTTTCCCCAAACTGTTTCCACAAAGTTGGAAGCACAGAATCGTCTAGAATGTCATTGTATGCTTAAGATCTCCCTTCACTGGAACTAAGGGGCCTAAACCAAACCATGAAAAAGAGCCCCATACCATTATTCATCCTCCACCAAACTTTACAGTTGACATACATGCATTCGGGCAGGTTGAGTTCTCCTGGCATCCACCAAACCCAGATTTGTCTGTCGGACTGCCAGATGGTGAAGCGTGAGAACTCGTTTCCACTGCTCCAGAGTTCAATGCTGATGAGCTTTACACCAATCCAGCCGACGCTTGGCATTGCGCATGATGAAGCTCCCGAGGAAACAGTTATTGTGCTGACGTTGCTTCCAGAGGCAGTTTAGAACTAGGTAGTGAGTGTTGCAACCGAGGACAGATGACTGCTGAGTGCAATTCAGCACTCAGCAGTCCTGTTCTGTGAGATTGTGTGGCCTATCACTTTGCTGCTGAGCCGTTGTTGCTCCTAGACGTTTCCACTTCACAATAACAGCACTTACAGTATTCGAGGCAGCTCTAGCAGAGAAGAAATTTGACAAACTGACTTTTTGGAAATTGAAACTCACTGAGCTCTGGAGTAAGGCCATTCTACTGCCAATGTTTGTCTATGGAGATTGCAAGGCTGTGTGCTTGATTTTATACACCTGTCAGCAACGGGTGTGGCTGAAATAGCCAAATCTACTAATTTGAAGGGGTGTCCACATAATTTTGTATATATAGCATACAATATGACAGGGATGAATAGCTGTGATGTTGTGGATAGGTTTTTCTTGTGCACCCGTTCGATTTGCACTACCGTCAAAGTTCATGACTTCCTAGCCTGTTGGTAGGTGTGTCGGAGAGCAGGCAGCTTGCATGTTGAAGCAATAAGCAAACTCTTGCATTGGTTGGTTATGTATGACAATACATTGTGTGAAACAGGACCAATATAAACACTTCCTACATTGGGTGTACAATGTAGGCCTACTGTAGAATGAAACAGTAAAATCATTTATTTCAGGCTACTTCCTTTGGTGCAAATTTTCCGCTGTGTCTTTGCATGACCATTTGGAAATCAGTTCAATTTCACAATGAATTCCTCTCTTGCCTATTGTGCCCCTCCCCCTCCTCATGTACCCCTAAACCAGAGATTGTTTTAGTCACAGAGTTACCGCATAGTGTTGTCATAGCAACAGATGGAGGATGGAACCAGCCAACATATATTCTCTTGTCCTCTTCTCTAATCTATCATGGCATGTCTCTACCAGCACCTGAAGCACTGGAGCTCACTGTAGCCATGACAATTGTCAATTCCATTCTCATGAGATGTGCAGATTGCTGAGTCGTGCTGTTTGAGCTGTTCAAGGGATTATGGGACGTTCAATGAGACATTTTGTCAAAAGAAGTTGAGAATTCTGTTCTTAATTCTATTAATTGTCATTAGTACCCTAGTTGTGATACTGGATATGCCTAAGACTTAGCCATAGGGTAGCCTACATAGGGCCATGCCCGTGTAAGACACTATAGACAGATGTAGGATCTTAATTTCAGCCAGTTTGCTCCAGCAGGAAAATAATCCTGCAGTTACAGGGAATGTTAATTATTATGTGGATTATAATTAATGGACATTTTTGTAGGGGTTGATAAAAAAAAAAAAAATGTTTTCAAAGTGGAAATGACAAACTTTAAGAAGCCTTTTTTAACCAGAAATACACTAGAAGAAAGTTATCCTGCAACAGGGTGATCAAATTAAGATCTTACATCTGTAGCACTCCTATATTCTATCTCCACAAATGTCACCCGCGGGGAATCATGGGTATCCGACCTGATGCAGAACTCTACCATAGGAGATGCCATGCCTGGTTGAGTATGGATGGATGAAGGGCAGGGTGTCCAGGCTTTTAAACATCTGAATCACTGAATGAGATCCTTGTTGATTTGTTGTATTTTTGAAACAGGTGTGTTACTTCAGGAACACAATCGATGTATTGCTTTGACTAACTGACTGATTGACTGACTGATTGACTGACTTGATGGCATTACAACAGCCTCCAAGCAGCAAACAACGTGGCCAGCCAGGCAGGCAGTATTCTTCCCCCTTCTCTCTCCTCCTCTCTCTTCCCACCATCCCCCCTCTTTTCTCTCCTCCTATTTTCCCTCCATCCTCTCCCCATATGGCTACAGTCCTAGAGGCTATCTTATCCAGATCCTAGCAGTGCACCAGATCCCTGCTAAACAACACCCTGCCCAGCAAGCTACCGTCAAAGAAGATCAGCCAAACGACATATTGGCAGGGATAAGAAAAATATTTTGTAGGTTGTTCACTCTCCATTTCGATATATATTCTACATATGGAAATCAATATTTCCAAATGAGCTTAGATATCTCCTCTTAGGGTTGTCAGTGAAATGCATATTAGGCGTAGGTGTATAGTTGTGGCCAAAAGTTTTGAGAATAACACAAATATTAATTTCCACAAGTTTGCTGCTTCAGTGTCTTTAGATATTTTTGTCAGATGTTACTATGGAATACTGAAGTATAATTACAAGCATTTCATAAGTGTCTAAGGGTTTTATTGACAATTACATGAAGTTGATGCAGAGTCAATATTTGCAGTGTTGACCCTTCTTTTTCAAGACCTCTGCGATCTCCCCTGGCATGCTGTCAATTAACTTCTGGGCCACATCCTGACTGATGGCAGCCCATTCTTGCATAATCAATGCTTGGAGTTTGTCAGAATTTCTGGGTTTTTGTTTGTCCACCCGCCTCTTGAGGATTGACCACAAGTTCTCAATGTGATTAACGTCTGGGGAGCTTCCTGGCCTTGGACCCAAAATATTGATGTTTTGTTCCCCGAGCCACTTAGTTATCACTTTTGCCTTATGGCAAGGTGCTCCATCATGCTGGAAAAGGCATTGTTTGTCACCAAACTGTTCCTGGATGGTTGGGAGAAGTTGCTCTCGGGGGATGTGTTGGTACCATTCTTTATTCATGGCTGTGTTCTTAGGCAAAATTGTGAGTGAGCCCACTCCCTTGGCTGAGAAGCAACCCCACACATGAATGGTCTCAGGATGCTTTACTGTTGGCATGACACTGGACTGATGGTAGCGCTCACCTTGTCTTCTCTGGACAAGCTTTTTTTCCGGATGCCCCAAACAATCGGAAAGGGGATTCATCAGAGAAAATGACTTTACCCCAGTCCTCAGCAGTCCAATCCCTGTACATTTTGCAGAATATCAGCCTGTCCCTGATGTTTGCTGCCCTTCTTGACACCAGGCTATCCTCTAAAAGTCTTTGCCTAACTGTGCATGCAGATGCACTCACACCTGCCTGCTGCCATTCCTGAGCAAGCTCTGTACTGGTCGTGCCCCGATCCCGCAGCTGAATCAACTTTAGGAGACGGTCGTGGCACTTGCTGGACTTTCTTGGGCGCACTGAAGCCTTTTTCACAACATTTGAACCGCACTCCTTGAAGTTCTTGATGATCCGATAAATGGTTTATTTAGGTGCAATCTTACTGGCAGCAATATCCTTGCCTGTGAAGCCCTTTTGTGCAAAGCAATGATGGCGTGATGGCACGTGTTTCCTTGCAGGTAACCATGGTTGACAGAGGAAGAACAATGATTCCAAGCACCACCCTCCTTTTGAAGCTTTCAGTCTGTTATTCAAACTCAATCAGCATGACAAAGTGATCTACAGCCTTGTCCTTGTCAAGTGTTAACGAGAGAATCATGACATGATGTTCGCTGGTCCTTTTGTAGCAGGGATGTAATGCAGTGGAAATGTTTTTTGGGGGATTCAGTTCATTTGCATGGCAAAGAGGGACTTTGCAATTAATTGGAATTCATATGATCACTCTTCATAACATTCTGGAGTATATGCAAATTGCCATCATACATACTGAGGCAGCAGACTTTGTGAAAATGTATATTTGTGTCATTCTCAAAACTTTTGGCCTCGACTGTACACTTTATTGCTAAAATTGTGATTCTGTGGCCATTATTATCTGGCATAATGGAATTTCACCCCTGATCTCTTCTCTCGTATCGTTCATGGATTACATGTGTGAGCAGTCTATCTGTGAATAAACAGTCATTCATGATTTCATTTACTACTGATGTTGACTGTTGATTGTGTTGGTCCAATCATGGTTGTTTGTTTATTGTGTATTCAATGAGGCTGATACTTCTACAGTTCCAGTTTTAAGTTTTTGGGACTTTTATTGAATTAAAGTGAGAGAAAAATAATAATTATACACTCATATTTTCTTAAGATCGTTTGATATAAAAGTTATTTTCAATGCATTTAAAGATTGAAGATATAGTGGATGAGTCTGAGCTAGTTTTGCTTACTCGCTCTCTCTTTACGTTCACTCCTATTTAGGGTTCCAAAGATACCGGTAAATTACCAAAGTTACCAGAATCTTCAGTAACTTTGGTAATTAACAGAAAATAACTTTGGTAATTTATAGTTGACAATGTATTCATATAGGATTAATTTGTTATATCTGTGTCCATATTGTCCATGAGTTTCTTGTAGATAGACCATATGGTTCAAGAGATAATATACTTATTAATGAAAAACAAATATTTTATTGTATTTTATTTAACCTTTATTTAACTAGGCAAATCAGTTAAGAACAAATTCTTATTTACAATGACGGCCTACCAAAAGGCAAATGTCCTCCCGCGGGGGACTGGGGCTGGGATTACCAATAAAAATGTAGGACAAAACACACATCACTACAACCCTACAGAAAGAGATACCTAATCATCTTTGGCATTATTTTCCCTTTTCAACTGCAACTCTTCCATCAATGGATTTTTCTTCAAATCTGCCTCCAGTTTGACAGTAAAACATTGACAACAAATGCATTTTGACATAGTAAAATAAATAAGTGTGTACAAAAATAAACCCTCCTATTAAACATCAATGGTATTAATTTGATATTTACAAAAGCAATTATGGTAAAGTGTCTTGCTCAAGGGTGCTGCAACAGTTATTTCAGGTCAGGTCAGGGATTTAAACCAGCAACCTTTCAGTTATTCGCACAATGCTCTTAAAACACTAGGCTCCCTGCCGCCCCACTAAATTGATGGATAATGTTTACAACTTGTCATTCCAATTATTATATATATTTGTATCTTATTTAATTATTTCATATATTTTACATGTGATAAATCCACACAGAGGGCCAGAGATAATTACAGACATATGTGATAATCTGAAGTACCTAAAAGGGACACTAGATGTCTTGTGATAGATTACATAAAATTCTTGAAAGATACCAAAATTCTGGTAATTTACTGGTAAATGTAGAATGTTGCAAGTAATATACCCTCCCTTTACAACCGTATTAAAGGAGTATAACTACTGTACCATACTGAGCCCTTCGGGGCAGTCAGCTGATCCATAATATCGCTAGAGGCTAAATTGAAGGAGGTGAAAGTGGCTTGCCCAGGGTTGGGGAGTAACGGATTACATGTAATCCATGTAGGGGATTATAAAAAACATATTTTAAAAACTGTAACAATATTATGTTACATTACCAGCAGAAATATTGTAATCAGACTACAGATACTTTTGAAAAACAAGATGATTACCTCGAGGATTACTTTTAAGTTCAGAAAGGAGATTTGCAATCTTTGACACTTCTCTGTATTCATAATGACATTCAAATTAGCATTGAAAAAAGGCGCAAGTTTAAGTTTGTTCCAAATGAGCGAGTCAGACCATAAATCAGAGAACACTATGATGACACACCCCGAATGTGTTTGATGAATCGCTGGAAAAGAGCAGGAATAGGCTTTTGTAGGTTACAGTCCAAGCTACGTATTCCAACTGCTGTCGGCATCCAAAGATTATCCAATTTGAATAAACGCTTGGAGGTAAGGATGACAGCAGTGGTGTAGTCAACGGCGATTCCGATATCACTTATTATTGATATCAACATAGTTCATTGATGTGAATCACACAGCTGCTCTCTCATTTAGCTATTTACGCCTTACGGATTGTGGTTGTTGTGGATGGCTGTTCACAAATCTAAATGTGTATTTGAACCCAATAATGGTTGAATTCAAGAAGTTTAAGCTGCCTATCAATCATTGGTTTTGACACCAGTGGATAGCCAGTGAAAAATGTGCTCTTGCAACAGCTGCACAGTGCGGATCCCAGCCTATGTAATAAAAGTGGGGATTTTATTGCTCAGTCTAATTCATGCTGGTAAAAAAATTGACACATGTTCAAACTCACAAACTTTCTAGACTTAAAAGGGCGATCTGTAGTTGCTACATCCATTTTTGGACATAAATTATATATACAGTTGAGGTCGGAAGTTTACATACACCTTAGCTAAATAATTTTAACCTCAGTTTTTCAAAATTCCTGACATTTAATTCTAGTAAAAATTCCCTGTCTTAGGTCAGTTAGGATCACCAGTTTATTTTAGGAATGTGGAATGTCAAAATAATAGTAGAGAGAATGATTTATTTCAGCTTTTATTTCTTTCATCTCATTCCCGGTGGGTCAGAAATTTACATACACTCAATTAGTATTTGGTAACATTGCCTTTGAATTGTTTAACTTGGGTAAAACGTTTCGGGTAGCCTTACACAAGCTTCCCACAATAAGTTTGGTGAATTTTGGCCCATTCCTCCCGACAGAGCTGGTGTAACTGAGTCAGGTTTGTAGGCCTCCTTGCTCACACACACTTTTTCAGTGCTGCCCATACATTTTCTATGGGATTGAGGTCAGGGCTTTGTGATGGCCACTCCAATAGCTTGACTTTGTTGTCCTTTTTAACACAACTTTGGAAGTATTCTTGGGGTCGTTGTCCATTTGGAAGACCCATTTGCGACCAAGCTTTAACTTCCTGACTGATGTCTTGAGATGCTTCAATATATCCACATAATCTTCCTACCTCATGATGCCATCTATTTTGTGAAGTGCACCAGTCTCTCCTGCGCAAAGGCACCCCCACAACATGATGCTGCCACCCCCGTGCATCACGGTTGGGATTGTGTTCTTCAGCTTGCAAGCCTCCCCTTTTTCCTCCAACATAACGATTGTCATTATGGCCAAACAGTTATATTTATGTTTTATCAGACCAGAGGACATTTCTCCAAAAAGTCCCAATGTGCAGTTGCAAACCGTAGCCTGACATTTCTTAGGTGGTTTTGGAGTAGTGGCTTCTTCCTTGCTGAGCGGCCTTTCAGGTTATGTCGATATATGACTCATTTTACTGTGGATATAGATACTTTTGTACCTGTTTCCTCCAGCATCTTCACAAGGTCCTTTGCTGTTGTTCTGGGATTGACTTGCACTTTTTGCACCAAAGTACGTTCATCTCTAGGAGACAGAATGTGTCTCCTTCCTTAGCGGTATGACGGCTGCGTGGTCCCATGGTGTTTATACTTGCGTACTATTGTTTGTACAGATGAACGTGGTACCTTCAGAGGAAATTGCTCCCAAGGATGAAGCAGGCTTGTGGAGGTCTACTATTTTATTCTGAGGTCTTGGCTGATTTATTTTGATTTTCCCATGATGTCAGGCAAAGAGGCACTGAGTTGGAAGGTAGGCCTTGAAATACATCCACAAGTACACCTCCAATTGACTCAAATGATGTCAATTAGCCTATCAGAAGCTTCTAAAGCCAAGACATCATTTTATGACCCACT
The DNA here is from genome assembly GCF_013265735.2 of Oncorhynchus mykiss. Classification (NCBI taxonomy): domain Eukaryota; kingdom Metazoa; phylum Chordata; class Actinopteri; order Salmoniformes; family Salmonidae; genus Oncorhynchus; species Oncorhynchus mykiss. Next base: position 18,016,587 of record NC_048571.1, read on the forward strand.
GGAATTGGACCCAACTTCTGACCCACTGGAATTGTGATACAGTGAATTATAAGTTAAATAATCTGTCTGTAAACAATTGTTGGAAACATTACTTGTGTCATGCACAAAGTAGATGTCCTAACCGACTTGCCAAAACTATAGTTTGTTAACAAGAAATGTGTGGAGTGGTTGAAAAACAAGTTTTAATGACTCCAACCTAAGTGTAGGTAAACTTCCGACTTCAACTGTATATTCATATACAGTGGGGCAAAAAAGTATTTAGTCAGCCACCAATTGTGCAAGTTCTCCCACTTAAAAAGATGAGAGAGGCCTGTAATTTTCATCATAGGTACACTTCAACAATGACAGACAAAATGAGAAGAAAAAAATCCAGAAAATCACATTGTAGGATTTTTTATGAATTTATTTGCAAATGATGGTGGAAAATAAGTATTTGGTCAATAACAAAAGTTTATCTCAATACTTTGTTATATAGCCTTTGTTGGCAATGACAGAGGTCAAATGTTTTCTGTAAGTCTTCACAAGGTTTTCACACACTTATTTTGGCCCATTCCTCCATGCAGATCTCCTCTAGAGCAGTGATGTTTTGGGGCTGTTGCTGGGCAACACGGACTTTCAACTTCATCCAAAGATTTTCTATGGGGTTGAGATCTGGAGACTGGCTAGGCCACTCCAGGACATTGAAATGCTTCTTACGAAGCCACTCCTTCGTTGCCCGAGCAGTGTGTTTGGGATTTTTTATTTATTTATTTTACCTTTATTTAACCAGGTAGGCAAGTTGAGAACAAGTTCTCATTTACAATTGCGACCTGGCCAAGATAAAGCAAAGCAGTTCGACAGATACAACAACACAGAGTTACACATGGAGTAAAACAAACATACAGTCAATAATAAAGTATAAACAAGTCTATATACAATGTGAGCAAATGAGGTGAGAAGGGAGGTAAAGGCAAAAAAAGGCCTTGGTGGCAAGGTAAATACAATATAGCAAGTAAAACACTGGAATGGTAGTTTTGCAATGGAAGAATGTGCAAAGTAGAAATAAAAATAATGGGGATAATGGGGTGCAAAGGAGCAAAATAAATAAATAAATTAAATACAGTTGGGAAAGAGGTAGTTGATAGGGCTAAATTATATGTGGGCTATGTACAGGTGCAGTAATCTGTGAGCTGCTCTGACAGTTGGTGCTTAAAGCTAGTGAATCATTGTCATGCTGAAAGACCCAGCCACATTTCATCTTCAATGCCCTTGCTGATGGAAGGAGGTTTTCACTCAAAATCTCACGATACATGGCCCCATTCATTCTTTCCTTTACACGGATCAGTCGTCCTGGTCCCTTTGCAGAAACACATCCCCAAAGCATGATGTTTCCACCCCCATGCTTCACAGTAGGTATGGTGTTCTTTGGATGCAACTTAGCATTCTTTGTCCTCCAAACACGACGAGTTGAGTTTTTACCAGAAAGTTCTATTTTGGTTTCATCTGACCATATGATATTCTCCCAATCTGCTTCTGGATCATCCAAATGCTCTCTAGCAAACTTCAGACGGGCCTGGACATGTACTGGCTTAAGCAGGGGGACACGTCTGGCACTGCAGGATTTGAGTCCCTGGCGGCGTAGTGTGTTACTGATGGTAGGCTTTGTTACTTTGGTCCCAGCTCTCTGCAGGTCATTCACTAGGTCCCCCCCCCCCCCCCGTGTGGTTCTGGGATTTTTGCTCACCGTTCTTGTGATCATTTTGACCCCACGGGGTGAGATCTTGCGTGGAGCCCCAGATCAAGGGAGATTATCAGTGGTCTTGTATGTCTTCCATTTCCTAATAATTGCTCCCACAGTTGATTTCTTCAAACCAAGCTGCTTACCTATTGCAGATTCAGTCTTCCCAGCCTGGTGCAGGTCTACAATTTTGTTTCTGGTGTCCTTTGACAGCTCTTTGGTCTTGGCCATAGTGGAGTTTGGAGTGTGACTGTTTGAGGTTGTGGACAGGTGTATTTTATACTGATAACAAGTTCAAACAGGTGCCATTAATACAGGTAACGAGTGGAGGACAGAGGAGCCTCTTAAAGAAGAAGTTACAGGTCTGTGAGAGCCAGAAATCTTGCTTGTTTGTAGGTGACCAAATACTTATTTTCCACCATATTGTGCAAATAAATTCATTATAAATCCTATAATGTGATTTTCTGGATTTTTTTCTTCTCATTTTGTCTGTCATAGTTGAAGTGTACCTATGATGAAAATTACAGGCCTCTCTCATCTTTTTAGGTGGGAGAACTTGCACAATTGGTGGCTGACTAAATACTTTTTGCCCCACTGAATATATGTAGATCCATTGATTCTTGAAGAATATAACTTATAAATGCCTCATAAGCTTATTAGTTCAACTGTCACACTCCATGATATAAGCTTGTTTTTCTAAAATGTTTGTTGTAAATGTAAACAAACACTGTATTACCTCATTTCATGGTTAAAACTATAATGTTGATATTATGAATGGTCAGTCCTTGCATCCACAGCTGTCTATTAACCTGAGAGTGGTTACATTTCTCCAAGCCCATCCCTCAGCTTTTTACCGAAACAGAGGTGAGGAGCCGTTTGGTTATATTTCATCTGTGGATTTGCCCTTTAAACAGCTGCATGTTATCAAGATATCAAACTGTCACCAACAAAAAGTTAAACGATAGGCCTAAAGCAAATGCAGCATATGTCATTCATTTTCACATGTAAATAGCACTTTTCAGTAGTGCTTAAAGAATGCCATTCCATGAGTGCAGCATTTCTTTTTCAACTCAAATCACCGAGCCCAGTCAGTCCTCCATGACAACAAAATCATAAACCGAGTAAGGCTGGCTAATTAGTCCTTAGTTTTGGAGTCATGCTCAGGTTTAAAAAATGTGGCTAATCTATACTGCCATATTTCCAAGTCCTGTTCTTGAAGATCAAGTGGTATAACATTTATTGGAATGAGCGGAATTCTGACTTTGGTTTTTAATGTAAATATATAATTTAATCTTATTATGATATGTAGTAGAAAGCGATGGGTTAGAAGAAGCCTACATAACCAACCCATGAAGTAAAATTTAACATCCATATACGGCCAGCTATGTAAACTTTAACATTGATTTATCCTGCGATAGATGTGGTTCAATTGTGAACATACATTTGTGTCTTTTTCTCATGCCTCTTAAGGGGAAAGCAATCTAAAAGTAACTGAATGGAATCAGATTATGTTACTGAGTTTGGGGAGTCCAAAAGTTACGTTACTGATTACAATTTTGGACAGGTAACCTAGTAACTGTAACGGATTACATTTAGAAAGTATCCTACCCAACCCTGGGCTTGCCTCACAGGAACTCACCAGTCCATTACTAATGCTAAATGCCAAGCTGGCATCCACACTTTAGCCCAGCCCAAGGACGGCCTTTGACAGAGATCAAATCAGCCAACCCTCCAATGCCATAAGAGAACGCCCCGGGCACCCCGACCTATTTCACCACTTCATCATTTCTGCCATTCTTCTCAATTAGAGTTGACGCCCAGATTATCAAAGCACATTTGCATTGGCAAAACGCTGACATTTACTGCTTGCTATTTCTCCTCGTTTCTGTCCCTTTGAATCTGCGTCAAGCGTTGCTCTCCAAATGAAAGCGATGTGATAACCATGTTTCAGTGCTCGAGACTCAAAACGTGGACTAAACACATGGACAAGTACGGGTATTCAGACACGGCCATAGACTCTCCCTACTTGAAAGTTTGGACTCGGACAAACGGTGAAGAAGTGACATCGAATGAACAAGATACTGTATGTGTGTATGTGTTAGGTACAAACAGCTAGCTGCCAACACATTTCCTGCAGGTGTTCTCTACATTTCAACATCTGTACAATTCTGAAATGAGCATGTAGTATGTTGAAGCCTACTCGAGTGTAAATCCGTCTCTTTGGAAAGACGATGGTAGCTTTATGCAATGCCTATGTAGCGCCAGTATACCAGACATTGGGAACACCTTCCTAATATTGAGTTGCTGGCCCATGTTGACTCCAATGCTTCCCACAGTTGTGTCAAGTTGGCTGGATGTCCTTTGGGTGGTGGACCATTCTTGATACACAAGGGAAACTGTTGAGTGTGAAAAACCCAGCAGCGTTGCAGTTCTTGGCACAAACCGGTGCGCCTGCCACCTACTCTTGACACAATGATGAAAATAATCATGGCCTCTAAACCTTCAAGCTGCATACTGGACCCTATTCCAACTAAACTACTGAAAGAGCTGCTTCCTGTGCTTGGCCCTCCTATGTTGAACATAATAAACGGCTCTCTATCCACCGGATGTGTACCAAACTCACTAAAAGTGGCAGTAATAAAGCCTCTCTTGAAAAAGCCAAACCTTGACCCAGAAAATATAAAAAACTATCGGCCTATATCGAATCTTCCATTCCTCTCAAAAATTTTAGAAAAGGCTGTTGCGCAACAACTCACTGCCTTCCTGAAGACAAACAATGTATACGAAATGCTTCAGTCTGGTTTTAGACCCCATCATAGCACTGAGACGGCACTTGTGAAGGTGGTAAATTACATTTTAATGGCATCGGACCGAGGCTCTGCATCTGTCCTCGTGCTCCTAGACCTTAGTGCTGCTTTTGATACCATCGATCACCACATTCTTTTGGAGAGATTAGAAACCCAAATTGGTCTACACGGACAAGTTCTGGCCTGGTTTAGATCTTATCTGTCGGAAAGATATCAGTTTGTCTCTGTGAATGGTCTGTCCTCTGACAAATCAACTGTACATTTCGGTGTTCCTCAAGGTTCCGTTTTAGGACCACTATTGTTTTCACTATATATTTTACCTCTTGGGGATGTTATTCGAAAACATAATGTTAACTTTCACTGCTATGCGGATGACACACAGCTGTACATTTCAATTAAACATGGTGAAGCCCCAAAATTGCCCTTGCTAGAAGAATGTGTTTCAGACATAAGGAAGTGGATGGCTGCAAACTTTCTACTTTTAAACTCGGACAAAACAGAGATGCTTGTTCTAGGTCCCAAGAAACAAAGAGATCTTCTGTTGAATCTGACAATTAATCTTAATGGTTGTACAGTCGTCTCAAATAAAACTGTGAAGGACCTCGGCGTTACTCTGGACCCTGATCTCTCTTTTGAAGAACATATCAAGACCATTTCAAGGACAGCTTTTTTCCATCTACGTAACATTGCAAAAATCAGGAACTTTCTGTCCAAAAATGATGCAGAAAAATTAATCCATGCTTTTGTCACTTCCAGGTTAGACTACTGCAATGCTCTACTTTCCGGCTACCCGGATAAAGCACTAAATAAACTTCAGTTAGTGCTAAATACGGCTGCTAGAATCCTGACTAGAACCAAAAAATTTGATCATATTACTCCAGTGCTAGCCTCTCTACACTGGCTTCCTGTCAAAGCAAGGGCTGATTTCAAGGTTTTACTGCTAACCTACAAAGCATTACATGGGCTTGCTCCTATCTATCTCTCTGATTTGGTCCTGCCGTACATACCTACACGTACGCTACGGTCACAAGACGCAGGCCTCCTAATTGTCCCTAGAATTTTTAAGCAAACAGCTGGAGGCAGGGCTTTCTCCTATAGAGCTCCATTTTTATGGAACGGTCTGCCTACCCATGTCAGAGACGCAAACTCGGTCTCAACCTTTAAGTCTCTACTGAAGACTCATCTCTTCAGTGGGTCATATGATTGAGTGTAGTCTGGCCCAGGAGTGGGAGGGTGAACGGAAAGGCTCTGGAGCAACGAACCACCCTTGCTGTCTCTGCCTGGCCGGTTCCCCTCTTTCCACTGGGATTCTCTGCCTCTAACCCTATTACAGGGGCTGAGTCACTGGCTTTACTGGGGCTCTCTCATGCCGTCCCTGGAGGAGGTGCGTCACCTGAGTGGGTTGAGTCACTGATGTGGTCATCCTGTCTGGGTTGGCGCCCCCCCCCCCCCCCCCCCCCCCCCTTAAGTTGTGCCGTGGCGGAGGTCTTGTGGGCTATACTCAGCCTTGTCTCAGGATGGTAAGTTGGTGGTTGAAGATATCCCTCTAGTGGTGTGGGGGCTGTGCTTTGGCAAAGTGGGTGGGGTTATATCCTTCCTGTTTGGCCCTGTCCGGGGGTGTCCTCGGAGTGGGCCACAGTGTCTCCTGACCCCTCCTGTCTCAGCCTCCAGTATTTATGCTGCAGTAGTTTATGTGTCGGGGGGCTAGGGTCAGTTTGTTATATCTGGAGTACTTCTCCTGTCCTATTCGGTGTCCTGTGTGAATCTAAGTGTGCGTTCTCTAATTCTCTCCTTCTCTCTTTCTCTCTCTCGGAGGACCTGAGCCCTAGGACCATGCCCCAGGACTACCTGACATGATGACTCCTTGCTGTCCCCAGTCCACCTGGCTGTGCTGCTGCTCCAGTTTCAACTGTTCTGCCTTATTATTATTCGACCATGCTGATCATTTATGAACATTTGAACATCTTGGCCATGTTCTGTTATAATCTCCACCCGGCACAGCCAGAAGAGGACTGGCCATCCCACATATGCTCTCTCTAATTCTCTCTTTCTTTCTCTCTCTCGGAGGACCTGAGCCCTAGGACCATGCCCCAGGAATACCTGACATGATGACTCCTTGCTGTCCCCAGTCCACCTGACTGTGCTGCTGCTCCAGTTTCAACTATTCTGCCTTATTATTATTCGACCATGCTGGTCATTTATGAACATTTGAACATCTTGACCATGTTTTGTTATAATCTCCACCCGGCACAGCCAGAAGAGGACTGGCCACCCCACATAGCCTGGTTCCTCTCTAGGTTTCTTCCTAGGTTTTGGCCTTTCTAGGGAGTTTTTCCTAGCCACCGTGCTTCTTCACCTGCATTGCTTGCTGTTTGGGGTTTTAGGCTGGGTTTCTGTACAGCACTTTGAGATATCAGCTGATGTACGAAGGGCTATATAAAATAAATTTGATTGATTGATTGATACTACCATACCCCGTTCAAAGGCACTTAAATATTTTGTCTTGCCCATTCACCTTCGGGAATGGCACACAAACACAATCCATGTCCCAGTTGTCTCAAGGCTTAAAAATCCTTCTTTAACTTGTATCCTCCCCTTCATCTACACTGATTGAAGTGGATTTAACCAGTGACATCAATAAGGGATAATGGCTTTCCCCTGGATTCACCTGGTCAGTCTATGTCAGGTTCTTAATGTTTTGTATACTCTGTGTATTTCCTGCTCCGTTCGGAGCGTGGCTCTTTCCAGAACCCACTGAGCCTTCAATCACTCTCCATGGTTTTCTAGACAAGTCGCCCGGCCATTTGTGATTGCAGGGACACTGTATGGTGCTGGATGCATCCAACAGATGAACAAAACAAAAGTAGCATCTCCTCATCAATCCATTCAGGACATGGACAGGGTCATATTCACCAGGCACCAAACTAAAGAAAAATTGACGGAAACAGGGAGCAACTACCTGAACCGGTCCAATAACAAGCGCTTGTTTTTTCGTTGCGAAGCGTTTTGCTACGTTGTGCATTAGCGAATACAAACCAGAGCAAGGACACAGAGCTGCATGGGAGGGGCCCGCCTAATGGAGTTAGGTCATAGGGGAAACCCTGGGGTAGAGTAACGCTTTCCCTTCCCTCCAGGATCAGTTGCTCTCCTCTCTTTGTGTTTTTAAATGTCCCCTGGAGGGAGGATTACATTTCTGGAGCCTCCATGGGCTGCTTGAGTGTCTCTCTCTCTCTCTGTCTCTCTGTCTCTCTCTCTCTCTCTCTCTCTCTCTCTGAAGGTGGGCGGAAAGCGTCTAGTCGACCATTAAGGAAGCTTTGACAATTGAAGAGAAGGAAGAACATGCACATCCAACATGTGGGTGCTGCAGTAGGAAATGATACACAGATGAAAAAGGACCAAGCAGCATGTGGATTCTCCTTCTTTCCTTGTCAATTGCCTTAAAAATGTCTAATCCCGGCGACAACTTGGATTGAAGTGCTCTACAGTGCACAGATCAACTAGAAGAGGGACTGCGATTTTCACCACGGAGGTGAAATAATCTCATCCTGAGCAGTTCCTGAAACAGCTCTCTCCCTCTCTCCTGCAGTGACAGCTGTCAGGAATTAGCTTCTACTGTGGTTTCTGCCCTCAGGCCAATACGGTACCAACCATCAGCTAGCTCCCCCATTGCTGCACGCCTCAGCTCTCATCAGTGTCACTTCCCTAGCTCCCGCTACTCTAACTTCCCACCACCGTCCCTGTCCTCTGAGAGGGCAATCTAAAATGACTCCCACTGCAGGGAAATTCACAGTATATACCTATCTATGGAACCATCTGTCAAGAACTATCCATACGCAATTATCTCCTAGGTGGGTTGTTGTACTGTAGTGTAGATGGTTAAAGCTGTGGAACTGGCAGAGATGGAGGGGGAGAGGGAGCGAAGGGGTGGGACAGAGAGAGAGACTGACAGACAGAAAGAGAGAGAGAGACAGAGAGTCAGCGAGACAGAGAGAGAGAGTCAGAGAGAGAGAGAGAGAGAGAGAGAGACAGAGAGAGAAGATGACTTGACAGGGTTGATGATTCTCTCTTAAAGGGACCAGGGACTGACTGTCTGTGTGCTTCAGCTGCTGAGATGGAGCCTCTTGATGAACACCATTGTTTTAATTATTGATAGTGGAAATAGAATCTAATGACATTTTCCAGCATCTTGAAACGGAAATTTCCCCAAATGCTATAATTAATTATGAGCAGTAAGCACACATAGGACACTTTGTTGTGTATTCACACACACACACACACACACACACACACACACACACACACACACACACACACACACACACACACACACACACACACACACACACACACACACACACACACAACCTTTCAACTTAGAATGAAGGATCACACTCCCAAACCCCCTGTTGTTCATCAAATGGATTTCAAGGCTTCAGTCACTACAGTAGCAGTTTCAACTAGACGTATAAAACTTGACTGGGATAGGAGAAATAACATAAATTATTAGGAATCGTCCTTTTCCTGAACTTTTCTCAATGTGGCGAATGCTGCAGTTGAACAAACATCAAAATGTATCTTGAATTTGTGAGATCATTGGTGCTTTTCAAATTAACTACCGTCAATGTAATTTGAATAAAAACACATGGTCTTTTCTCTCTTCCTGTCATTTACACCTGCTGTGGCATGTATAGCCATAACATTTGGCCATCACTAGCTAGACATTGTTAATGTTGTAAATGACTATTGTAGCTGGAAACAGCTGATTTCAGCCCCCTCCTCTGACTCAGAAGAGGAAAGAGATTTTAGGGGGAGGAATAACGTTAAATCGTTCAAATGCTAAATCATTACTTGAATCCAAAAAATATGTTCATGTTATTTTTTAAGTTAACAAGATAGACAATTCTAATATAGTAAGTTTGGAATACTGCGGTTGTATGTTACTGTATACAGAAATACCCACTAGGTACAATACTGTAAAGACCAGCGCTCATTTTCACAAGATTGGACAGACAGAGAGGACCTGATCGTAGATCAGCGCTCCTACTCTGAGACGCTTCATGAATACAGGCCCATGTCTTCCTCAGTGATGTATTGTGTTTGCAGGTGTGTTCTCCCATTACATAGCACCATGTAAATCAGCTTCATCATGGCCTATTACATTTAGTTGGACAGGGAACATCTGCCTAATTAATGCCACTGGTAGGCTGTGTGTGTGTGTGTGTGTGTGTGTGTGTGTGTGTGTGTGTGTGTGTGTGTGTGTGTGTGTGTGTGTGTGTATGTGTGTGTGTGTGTGTGTGTGTGTGTGTGTGTGTGTGTGTGTGTGTGTATGTGTGTGTGTGTGTGTGTGTTGAGACTGAATATGATCAGATCTACTGTTGAGACTGAATATGTAGGCGGAAAGCAGAAATTAGCATCAGCACCTGCGGTGATCTTTTGATCAGTCTGTTTATAATACAGGTGTCTTCCTGAAGAGAGGCTGAGTGGATATCTTATTTCTTACATCACAGAGAGAGCGAGAGAGAGAGAGAGAGAAGGAGGGATAGAGAGGTAGATGAAGATAGGGGTGGGAAAGGAAGAGGGACTGAGATAGACAGATAGACAGATAGACAGATAGATAGATCGATAGATAGATAGATAGATAGATAGATAGATAGATAGATAGATAGATAGATAGATAGATAGATAGATAGATAGATAGATAGATAGATAGATGGATGGATGGATAGAGTGTGCTTGTATTTTGCATGCATTTGTACCCCGTGATTGATATGGGATTTCTGCAGTGCTACATATGGGATTGCTCCATTCATGACTCCTTCTTGACTCCTCTCATTTGAATAATTTGAACTTGAGAGAGATTGATTTAACCCACACACGCCACAACGCAGAGCCACACTCAGACACACACAGAAGCACACCCACATGCAAAGACAGACATGCAAATCTAGTGTCATCAAGGTCAGTCCAGATTACACAATGAAATGTTTACAAAGCACGATCATTATAATCACACCCTCACAACACACACACCCCAGCCTCCATACACATCCCAGCCTCCACACACACCCCAGCCTCCACACACACCCCAGCTTCCACACACCCCAGCGTCCATACCACCCCAGCCTCCACACACACCCCAGCCTCCATACACACCCCAGCCTCCACACACACCCCAGCCTCCACACACACCCCAGCCTCCATACCACCCCATCCTCCACACACACCCCAGTCTCCATACACATCCCAGCCTCCGTAACACCCCAGCTTCAATACACACCCCAGCCTCCACACACACCCCAGCCTCCACACACACCCATCTTCATACACATTCATTTATACTGTACAAACGCTACCCGCCGAAATAACACAAAGGCTGTATAGTAAATCCTGTTCCCCCTTTAATTTATGGCTCTGTCCAATATTGCTGGCACTGACTTACTATTAGGGCCTATAGAATTCTGGGGCCCCAAATAGATTATGAAGCCCCAGTGAGGGGAGAACAAACGGACGGTGTGTGTTGTAAGTGTGTGTTTGTTGGTGTGGTAAGTGTGTGTCTATGTTTGTGTGTGTGTGTGTTGTAAGTGTGTGTTTGTTGGTGTGGTATGTGTGTGTCTATGTTTGTGTGTGTGTGTGTTGTAAGTGTGTGTTTGTTGGTGTGGTAAGTGTGTGTCTATGTTTGTGTGTGTGTGTGTTGTAAGTGTGTGTTTGTTGGTGTGGTAAGTGTATATGTGTTTGTAGCTCAGTTGGTAGAGCATGGCACTTGCAGCACCAGGGTTGTGGGATCGATTCCCACAGGGGACCAGTATTAGAACGTATGCACTCACTACTGTGAGTCGCTCTGAATAAGAGTCTGCTGAAATGTAAATGTGTGTGTTTCCTGGTGGTAATGTGTGTTTTTCATGGTGTAAAACTGGCAGGGCTGGTTGTCCCGTGGGACCATGCTGAGCTATTAATAGGCTGGTGGTGACAGCAAGACTTTGATCTGCTTGAGAGAGAAGCACTTTAAGAGAAGAGATGCCATGTGATCTATATATAAAACATATGACACAGGCCATCACAGTAATGACAGAGGTTCCACCTCCATTGTAGGCAGAGGATATGTTGAACAAAATATATTTGTCTTCACTCTCATCTCTCAGTGTCCCTCATTCATTTTGACACTGTGGCCAATGCAAGCGTACAAGTCCTGCATGGCTTATCATTTGTAAATGCACATTCAGGGTTTTCAGTGTGCTTGAAATACACCTGTGGGACTATTTTAGTGTTATTGTCTGCCATTTCAATCTCAATTTAACCCAGAGTGTTTTAAGTGCATCGTTTTCCTTTTTCATACGGGATGCGCCGGCCATATCCTGCCCACTGGGCTTCGATCACACACCACCGCTAACTCTGGGGGCGATGCTGCCTTGTGATGAAGGGGGAACATTAACACATGTTAATTACACTTTAAGGGATGACGTCGTCTCGTTTATTTGAGTCCCGGCGATGACTTAAATGTCGTTAATGAGACAGGGATTAGGTTGATTGCAGCGAACCATAATTGGTATTAACACAATCCATTTTGGGGTTTTAGTGATCGCTCATCCACAGGAAGGGACTAAGAATCAGGGAGGAAGACTGAATGCATTTGACAATGAGAATCTATAATAGTATAATGTTAACAGTGATAATGTTTTACCAGCCTCAACATACTTCTGATAATAATTGATTGAATTCATATAGGGCTTCTTACTAAATACCTTTAGTTTGGAATAACACAATGTTTGCCAAATGAGGACGTTTTTTCAAAAGATGTATATCAGTATTTGAGATCACACAGCAGAAACATTTCTCTCTTGACCTTTCCATTTGTTCTCTTTTATCCCCACCTTCCTTTATCTAAACCATCCTATTTGGACAAAGATATCTAAATGTCAATGAGCATCAACTCTAGTGTGAAACCTGTGTCTCTTTTTCCTTTTTCCTGTCCCGTAGGCTCTGACTTCCTGTGTAACACCCACATCATCCCAGTGAAAAACGAGGAGGGCATGGTCATGATGTTCATCCTCAACTTTGACTACATCCTAGAGGAAGACAGCAGTGACTCTCTGGAGGGACTCAACCACACGTCTCCTGCCAAAGCTGAACCAAGTGAGTAACCTGAGCTAACGCCTAGGCTTTAGCTCAGTCGGCTAAAACCCTACATTCAAATGAAACTTTACCAGAAAAGGGACTGAATGTCTCTGTCACTCTACACGCAGTGTAGTGGCTGTACAGGAGTAACACAGTAGTATATCCAAAGGAAAACTAAACAATGGAATGGAACTTTACTCTTTCAAGTCTTTCAAGTTCCCTTAATGAGTACAGTTTCATACCGTTTCCCCTATGGCTAGTTTAAAGCCAGGTGCTGAAGTGAGTATGCTAAAAGACAGTATGAAAACTAACCCTGATTCAGATCCTACCCATGCCAGGTTACGGAGATGTGATTTATAGATCGGCAGGTAAGGGTGATCTCGAGCGGCTAGATGTTCTTTACCATACAGCCACCAGATTTGCCACCAATGCTCCTTATAGGACACATCACTGCACTCTATACTCCTCTGTAAACTGGTCATCTCTGCAAGACCCACTGGTTAATGTTTATTTATAAAACCCTCTTAGGCCTCACTCCCCCCTATCTGAGATATCTACTGCAGCACTCATCCTCCACATACAACACCCGTTCTGCCAGTCACATTCTGTTAAAGGTCCCCAACGCACACACATCCCTGGGTCGCTCCTCTTTTCAGTTTGCGGTAGCTAGCGACTGCAACGACCTGCAACAAACAATCAAACTGTCACGCCCTGACCTTAGAGAGCTGTTTTATTTCTCTATTTGGTTAGGTCAGGGTGTGATGTGGGGTGGGCATTCTATGTTTTGTTTTCTATGTTTCTTTGTTTCTATGTTCTGGCCGGGTATGGTTCTCAATCAGGGACAGCTGTCTTATTCAATTATTCAAATAAAAAGAAAATGCGCACTAACCACGCTGCGCTTTGGTCTACTTCTTACGACGCCCGTGACAGAACTACCCACCACAAAAGGACCAAGCAGCTTGGTAAAAAGGAGGACTGGACATGGGATGACATTCTGGACAGCAAAGGATCCTGGACATGGGAGGAGATCCTGGCCGGAAGGGATCGCCTTCCATGGGAACAGGTGGAAGCAGCCAGGAAGGCGGAGGCAGCTGGTAAAGGGGCCCATCGTTACAAGGGAACACGGCTAGCAAGGAAGCCCGAGAGGCAGGCCCCCCTCCAAAATATATTTGGACAAAGTGTTGGAAACCTGAGCCAACTCCCCGTGCTTACCGTGGCGAGCGTCGTACTGGTCAGGCACCGTGTTATGCGGTGGAGCGCACGGTGTCTCCAGTGCGCATTCACAGCCCGGTGCGCTACCTTCCAGCTCCCCGAAACAGCCTGGCTAGAGTGGGCATACAGCCAGGTCGGAGGGTGCCGGCTCAGCGCATATGGCTCTACGGCCCAGGATATCTTGCGCCGGCTCTGCGCACTGTGTCTCCGGTACGTCTGCACAGCCCAGTGCGTGCTGTGCCTGCGCTCCGCACATGCCGGGCCAAAGTCACCATCCAGCCAGGACAGGTTGTGCAGGCTCTACGCTCGAGACCTCCAGTGCGCCTCCACGGCCCAATGCATCCTGTGCCCGCTCCCAGAGCCAGGCCTCCTGTGTGTCTTTCCAGTCCAGTGATGATCCATGGCAAGAAGCCTCCAGTGATGATTCATGGCACAAAACCTCCATTGATGATCCATGGCATGAAGCCTCCAGTGATGACCCATGGCACGAAGCCTCCAGTGATGATCGATGGCACGGTGCCTCCAGTGATGATCCATGGCAAGAAGCCTCCAGTGATGACCCATGGCAGGAAGCCTCCAGTGATGATCCATGGCACGAAGCCTCCAGTGATAATCCATGGCAAGAAGCCTCCAGTGATGATCCATGGCACGAAGCCTCCAGTGATGATCCATGGCAAGAAGACTCCAGTGATGATCCATGCCACGAAGCCTCCAGTGATGATCCATGGCAAGAAGCCTCCAGGGATGATCCATGGCACGAAGCCTCCAGTGATGATCCATGGCACGAAGCCTCCAGTAATGACCCATGGCACGAAGCCTCCAGTGATGATCGATGGCACGGTGCCTCCAGTGATGATCCATGGCAAGAAGCCTCCAGTGATGACCCATGGCAGGAAGCCTCCAGTGATGATCCATGGCACGAAGCCTCCAGTGATAATCCATGGCAAGAAGCCTCCAGTGATGATCCATGGCACGAAGCCTCCAGTGATGATCCATGGCACAAAGCCTCCAGTGATGATCTATGGCACTAAGCCTCCAGTGAGGAGTCATGGCACGAAGCCTCCAACAATGTCTCCAGTCCGGAGCCTCTGGCGACGGCCTCCAGTCCGGGGCCCGCAACGAGAGTGCCCAGTCCAGGGCCCGCAACGAGGGTGCCCAGTCCGGGGCCCGCAACGAGGGTGCCCAGTCCGGGCTCCGCAGCGAGGGTCCCCAGTCCAGGGCCAGCAGCGAGGGTCCCCAGTCCGGGGCCCGTAGAGAGGGTCCCCAGTCCGGGGTCGGCGGTGAGGGTCCCCACACCAGAGGCGCCACCAAAGCGGGGTGAGCCAGAGGTGGAGCGGGGTCTATGTCCCGCACCAGAGCCACCACCGCGGATAGATTCCCACCCGGACCCTCCCCTATAGGTTCAGGTTTTGCGGCCGGAGTCTGCTCCTTTGGGGGGGGGGTACTGTCACACCCTGACCTTAGAGATCTGTTTTATGTTCTATGTTTGTTTTCTATGTTTCTTTGTTTCTATGTTCTGGCCGGGTATGGTTCTTAATCAGGGACAGCTGTCTATCGTTGTCTCTGATTGGGAATCATACTTAGGTAGCCCTTTTTTCCTCCTTTGATTGTGGGTAGTTGACTTTTGTTAGTGGCACTATACCCCTGTAAGCTTCACGGTCATTTTGTATTGTTTATTGTTTTTGTTGGCGACATTATTCAAATAAAAAGAAAATGTACGCTCACCAGTCTGCGCTTTGGTCTACTTCTTACAACGCCCGTGACACAAACTGGACAGTTTTACCTCAATTTCTTCAGTCAAAGACTCAATCATGGACACTCTTACTGAAAGTTGTGACTACTTTGCGTGATGCATTGTTATCTCTACCTTCTTGCCCTTTGTACTGTTGTCTGTGCCCAATAATGTTTGTATCTACCCAATGTTAAAATGCAACAGCAACTAGCTAAATGTATGACATTGCATTACAGTTTTCATATTTGAACCGACGTGTTATGAACGCGTCTGGTGTAGATGAACAAAACCAAATGTCCGGTTTGTATGAAAGACACTTGGCCTTTGTTTTTTGTCATCCCCAGATCTACAGTAGTCCCATCATGTGTTCACCGCTCACTCAACCTTGTGAACTACTATTCACCCACAGTTATTCCTCGGCTTGGCAGGGCTGTCTCTCTCTAATGCTTCCCAGTGGTGCTGTACTTGCTCTCATTGCTTCCTCTTCAGGCATTGACATGTAAAATGGCCCCCACAGACTCAGAGAGAGGTCATTCCTTAGATCAGAGTAATTGGAGGCCCTTACAGGCTTGAGAGAGAGAGAGAGAGAGAGAGAGAGAGAGAGAGAGAGAGAGAGAGAGAGAGAGTGCGTGTTTCTATAATCGTATTTGCGTAGTGGCATACAGTTGAGCAGACAGGTTTTTAGGATTTCCACACATGGAGAATTTGTTTTAGCAGCCTTTATAAAAGCGCATTTCATGCAGTTCTACATAATTTACATGATATTAGCAGAACACTTTTTATCACACACCTGACTATTCAGGTACTGTAGGATGCAATTTTGGAACTTCAATTACTTTTTTCATATCTATAATTCTTTGTTTATTATTATTATTATTGTACATCATTGTTATTATAGTAGGCCTATTTATTCATCTAAAACAGTTCTTTAAATATGCTAAATATGTTTTGTTTCATTCTGTTGAAACATTTTCTTTGGATAAATTAAGTTCGATCTGTCTTTTTAAATGTATACTCCGTATGTAGTTTAAAAGCCTTTTGTAAAAATATGTATTGCTTTAATTTGTTGGTTACGGAAGGCACTAGGTTTTCTTTGAAAATGCTGCAATATAGCCTGTTCAATAATGTTTGTGGTTTAAACCGGTTCACAACGTTTTTGGTTCATTCCGTTGAGTCATTTTCTTTGGCCAAATGAAGTTCCAACTGTATGATGTGCTTGCCGCGACATAATATCCTGCTCGTATTTTCCCTATAAACGATGGCCTGACTTACTGCACTTTTGATATGACCTTAATAAAGTTTAGAAACTTTTGTGAAGGTTTGGTGTGGTGTGGCTATTAGCTTATTATAGCATGCCCCCTCCATCTTTCTCTCTCTCTCTCTCTCTCTCTCTCTCTCTCTCTCACTCTCTCTCTCTCACTCTCACTCTCACTCTCACTCTCACTCTCTCTCTCTCTCTCTCTCTCTCTCTCTCTCTCTCTCTCTCTCTCTCTCTCCCTCTTTCCCTCTCTCTCTCTCTCTCTCTCCCTCCCTCTCTCTCTCTCTCTCTCTTGTTGTATTTAGGAAAGTAAAAACCAATTAAACAATAGGCTATAAAGTTTTGCACATGTTACACATCAGAACACAAGGAATAGTGTTTTTATCATTTGTTATAGACTGTTTTTAGGGACATGTAAATGTAGCTCATTTGACCAAAATCCCTTGTTTATTGATGGTGCTGGCTGCGTGGGTGGATGCCCTAATCGGTTACGCAACCATTGCAAATGATTGACCGGTAAATGTATCAAATGTCCGATAAATTCAAATCTTCCCAGTCACTTGTCCGGCACCAGATTTTCCTAAAGGAAGCCCTGATATACAGTGCCTTCGGAAAGTATTCAGAACCCTTGACTTTTTCCACATTTTATAAGGTTACAGGCTTATTCTAAAATATATATTTTTTAAACGTCCCTCATCAAGCTACACACAATACCCCATAATGACAAAGCGAAAACAGGTTTTAGACATTTTTGCTCATTTAGGGAAAAAAAAGGAAACATCACATTTACATAAGTATTCAGACCCTTTACTCAGTACTTTGTTGAAGCACCTTTGGCAGCGATTACATCCTCGAGTCTTCTTAGGTAGGATGCTACAAGCTTGGCACACCTGTATTTGGGGAGTTTCTCTCATTCTTCTCTGCAGATCCTCTCGAGCTCTGTCAGGTTGGATGGGGAGCGTTGCTGCACAGCTATTTTCAGGTCTCTCCAGATATGTTCGATCGGGTTCAAGTCCGGGCTCTGACTGGGGCACTCAAGGACATTCTGAAACTTCATCCCAGTCTGAGGACCTGAGCACTCTGGAGCATTAAGGATCTCTCTGTACTTTGCTCTGTTCATTTTGCCTCGATCCTGACTAGTCTCCCAGTCCTTGCTTCTGATAACCATCCCCATAGCATGATGCTGCCACCACCACCATGCTTCACCGTAGGGATGGTGCCAGGTTTCCTCCAGACGTGACGCTTGGTATTCAGGTCAAAGAGTCTAAAAACCTGTTTTTGCTTTGTCATTATGGGGTATTGTGTTTAGATTTTTAATGATTTAAAAAAATATATATACATTTTAAAATAAGGCTGTAATGTAACAAAATGTGGAAAAAGTCAAGGTGCCAAAGGCACTGTTTCCAATTATAAAGATTAAGCATTGGCTACTCATCTGTGATGGCCAATGCACTCGTACCAATTTCTCAGATAAGCTACTTTGAAAAATAGTGCTGTTTGCTCAGAATCACTTAATTGTTGAAAATGTTTTGTTAGCTTCAGATTAGTCTTCTCTTTTCAGCAGTAGGCATTTGCTTTCAAATTTTGAAATTGAGTATTTTGAAATTTGCAAAAGGCTAATTTACAGCTGCAACCAACCATAGAAATATAATCCATAGATGGCAGTTCCCATTCAAGTCAGGACTGGCAGCCATTGCTTGTGTACCCATTAGTTTAACAGTCAAGTGTCAGGGTAAGAGGTTCCAAAATCCTTCAAAGGAGGATTTTGGCCACAACGCAACAAGCTGTTCTTTATTTGGCACACGTGCAGCCCAAATTGCAGCCTTCCCAACTGTAAGTGCTTGTGATAAAACGTAATCCCCAGCTATTTGTTAGACGCTATTGATCCTCTGTAGCTCTGTTATGCTCTCTACTATTTTGACTTCTTTCATGTATGTCGGTTCAGACAGGAGAAATATAATTTTGGAGAAAAAATATTTTTATAGCGGCTGTTCTTATAAGGGTCTCACTCCCAGTTCCTCAAAAGCACCTCTGCCAAAAGTGTGGGGCGGGCAATCCCATAATTGAACGGAGCATGAAAAAAAACAACGATTCAGGCCTAAAATCATGAATTTCTAAACAGCTCGGCAGTGTGAATGCTGCTGTCAGACTGATTCATTTACAAGGTGGAGTCTTGCTCTGCTCACCTACCTTGGCTCTCTCCTTCTCTAAAAGCCTCTTTTAACTGGTACAGGGAAATTATCGTTTTCGCACTTTGGCGATTTAGGTTGGAACATTTAGCCCTTGCACATTTCAGGACATCATTTTTTCCTCATTCTTCCAGAAGAACTGTTCATTTTCTTCTGTTAGCAGATAGATGATGGTCATGACTCATAGCGGTCCATGCATAATTAAAGACCACAATTAGACCTGGTCCAATACAGAATTCTGTTACGCATCACCCTCTGTGGTTTAGTGCAAAAACCGGATGCAATGGAAAGAGAGCCTGTGATACGTCTTCCGCTTTTGTAAGTTAACAAGGGAACGCTCCATCTTAACTCCTCCTCCACATTTACTGGATTGGTTCAACAGTGCAGAAAAGAACCTCCCCCGACAGTCATTTTTTTCTTGCCGTGCCAGAAAGAAAGAAAAGCAGTTCAGGCGTTTCTTTTACACCTGCTACGTTGGGTTAGCCATGCAGAAATGCTCCTACATGAACATTGATTAAGCCCCATACACACAAATGACGTCAGGGCTCAGCGAGGGAGTCAGAGGGAGAATGATGCCGTGGCCTTAGCTTGACCTAGGGAGTGCTCGGCCATGCATTAGGTGCTGCTGCTACAGTATGTATTGCTGCTTGGTGACGTGTTGGTCAACCATAGTCTAATTTCACACCCCGTCTTAGTCGGTTTTCTCTTTGTTTTGATCAGGGTTGCTGGAAATGGTGCTTGGTATGGACCCATTAATGGCATTGATGGTTGGATGGTTTGAGAGCCAATAGAATGTATTGCCGGTGGTCAGTCGTGTCTCTTTGGCTTTGTGTCGTAAGGGTGGAGATGTCAAGGAAATGTTTCCATTACTTGTTGAGAGGAGTGAAGGTACAGGGGCGGTCATTCAATGTTATGGGCATATCCATGTGATGTTGAAGTACTATTCATTCACCCCTGGGGTGCTTCTGACGACATTGACTTCTACACTCTTAGAAAAAAGGGTTCCAAAAAGGTTATTGGTGGAAATATATTTTTATTGAACCTTTATTTAACTAGGCAAGTCAGTTAAGAACAGATTCTTATTTTCAATGATAGCCTAGGAACAGTGGGTTAACTGCCTTGTTCAGTGGCAGAACAACAGATTTTTACCTTGTTAGCTCAGGGATTCGATCTTGCCACATTTTGGTTACTGGTCCAACGCTCTAACCACTAGGCTACCTGACACCCTCTCACCTGTGTTGAGGATCAGTGTGGGGGATGTGTTGTTACCTACCCTTACCCCCTGGGGCGGCCCGTCAGGAAGTCCAGGATCCAGTTGTAGATAGAGGTGTTTAGTCTCAGGGTCCTTAGCTTAGGGATGAGCTATGTGGGCACTAGGGGGTTGAACGCTGAGTTGTAGTCAATGAATAGCATTCTCACATAGGTGTTCCTTTTTTCTTGGTGGGAAAGGGCAGTATGGAGTGCAATAGAGATTGCGTCATCAAAGGATATTTTGAGGCGATATGGAAATTGGGGTGGGTCTAGGGTTTCTGGGATAATGGCGTTTATGTGAGTCATTACCAGCCTTTCAAAGGACATGGCTACAGACGTGAGTGCTGCGGGTCGGTAATCATTTAGGCAGGTTACCTTGCTGTTCTTGGGCACAGGGACATCACAATAAAATGTGACAAAACCCAAGGGGTCTGAAATCCAAGGGGCAGTGTACATCCTCCAAAAGGAGAGGCTGTATGGAAATCAGAGAATGAGTGCACTAAGCACCTAAACTGCGCGGCTGGATATCCACTTTAAACCATCCATCTTCAGCAGAATCACAGCTTGAGGGAGGAGATACATTTTTTTTTATGCTTTCTATTCTGCCTTGGTGAGGATTGGAACCATATCTCTAGATATCCCTCTCTCTTTTTACTTCATCCAAATTATTATTTCATTATAAAGTCACCATTTCACTTCAGGACTGGGGGATCTGAGTTCCATTTAATATTCAATGCAAATATTACGACTAGCTGGTATCATAGCAACGGGGGATGGTGTTTGTGCATGCACTGGCTGCTGTGCAGTGTTATCTGTGTGTGTTTGCAGAGAGAGTGCCATGCTCCCTGCCTGTAGTTCTACTGCAGTGGGCTAAATCAGGGTCACACAGAGTGATTCTTGTTAGTCTTAAACAAATCTACTTTGAAACAAAAGTATACACCTCACACACATGGTTATGGTTTTAAATAAAAGAAGACCAAATCAAACCAACTCAAATATTCTTGGTCAGATACACGTGTTTAGCAGATGTTATTGCGGATGTAGCAAAATGCTTATATTTCTAGCTCCAACAGTGCAGTAATATCTAACAAGTAATATCTAACAATTTCACAACAATACACACAATGCACACACATCTAAGTAAAGGAATGGAATTAAGAATATATAAATATTTGGACGAGCAATGTCAGAGTGGCATAGACTAAGATACAGTAGAATATAATAAAATACAGTATATACAGTTGAAGTCAGAAGTTTACATACACCTTAGCCAAATACATTTAAACTCAGTTTTTCACAATTCCTGACATTTAATCCAAGTAAAAATACCCTGTCTTAGGTCAGTTAGGATCACCACTTTATTTTACGAATGTGAAATGTAGTAGTAGTAGTAGTAGAGGGAAGTATTTATTTCAGCTTTTATTTCTTTCATCACATTCCCAGTTTACATACACTCAATTAGTATTTGGTAGCATTGCCTTTAAATTGTTTAACTTGGGTCAAACATTTCGGGTAGCCTTCCACAAGCTTCCCACAATAAGTTGGGTGAATTTTGGCCCATTCCTCCTGAAAGAGCTGGTGTAACTGAGTCAGGTTTGTAGGCCTCCAGTTCTGCCCACACATTTTCTGTAGGATTGAGGTCAGGGCTTTGTGATGGCCACTCCAATACCTTGACGTTGTTGTCCTTAAGCCATTTTGCCACAGCTTTGGAAGTATTCTTGGGGTCATTGTTCATTTGGAAGACCCATTTGCGACCAAGCTTTAACTTCCTGACTGATGTCTTGAGATGTTGCTTCAACATATCCACATAAATTTCCCTTCCTCATGATGTCATCTGTTTTGTGAAGTGCACCAGTCCCTCCTGCAGCAAAGCACCCACACAACAGGATGCTGACACCCCCGTGCTTCATGGTTGAGATGGTGTTCTTCAGCTTGCAAGCATCCCCCTTTTTCCTCCACATAACGATGATCATTATGGCCAAACAGTTATATTTTTGTTTCATCAGACCAGAGGCCATTTCTCAAAAAGTACGATCTTTGTCCCCCATGTGCAGTTGCAAACCATAGTCTGGCTTTTTTATGGCGGTTTAGGAGCGGTGGCTTCTTCCTTGCTGAGCGGCCTTTCATGTTATGATGATATAGGACTCGTTTTACTGTGGATAAATATGCTTTGTACCTGTTTCCTCCAGCATCTTCACAAGGTCCTTTGCTGTTGTTCTGGGATTGATTTGCACTTTTCACACCAAAGTACTTCATCTCTAGGAGACAGAACGTGTCTCCTTCCTTAGCGGTATGACAGCTGCGTGGTCCCATGGTGTTTATACTTGAGTACTATTGTTTGTACAGATGAACATGGTACCTTCAGGCGTTTGTAAATTGCTCCCAAGGATGAACCAGACTTGTGGAGGTCTACTATTTTTTTCTGAGGTCCTGGCTGATGTCTTTTGATTTCCCCATGATGTCAAGCAGAGAGGTACTGAGTTTGAAGTTAGGCCTTGAAATACATCCACAGGTACACCCCCAATTGACTGAAATTATGTCAATTAGCCTATCAGAAGCTTCTAAAGTCATGACATAATTTCCTTGAATTTTCCAAGCTGTTTAAAGGCACAGTCAACTTAGTTTATGTAAACTTCTGACCCACTGGAATTCTGATACAGTGAATTCTAAGTGAAATAATCTGTCTGTAAACAATTGTTGGAAAAATTACTGGTTTCATGCACAAAACTATAGTTTGTTAACAAGAAATTTGTGGAGTGGTTGAAAAACAAGTTTTAATGACTCCAACATAAGTGTATGTAAACTTCCAACTTCAACTGTACATATGAGATGAGTAATGCAAAGTGTAAACATAATGTAAACATTATTAAAGTGACTAGTGTTCCATTAAAAATCAAATCAAATCAAATTTTATTTGTCACATACACATGGTTAGCAGATGTTAATGCGAGTGTAGTGAAATGCTTGTGCTTCTAGTTCCGACAATGCAGTAATAACCAACGAGTAATCTAGCTAACAATTCCAAAACTACTACCTTATACACATAAGTGTAAAGGGATAAAGAATATGTACATAAAGATATATGAATGAGTGATGGTACAGAGCGGCATAGGCAATTAAAGTGGTAAGTGATTTCAAGTCTATGTATATAGGGCAGCAGCCTCTAATGTGCCTGTGATGGCAATTTAACAGTCTGATGGCCTTGAGATAGAAGCTGTTTTTCAGTCTCTCGGTCCCAGCTTGATGCACCTGTACTGACCTTGCCTTCTGGATAATAGCGGGATGAACAGGCAGTGGCTCAGGTGGTTCTTGTCCTTGATGATCCTTTTGCCATTCCTGTGACATCGGGTGCTGTAGGTGTCCTGGAGGGCAGGTAGTTTGCCCCTGGTGATGTGTTGGACAGACCACACCACCCTCTGGAGAGCCCTGCGGTTGCGGGCGGTGCAGTTGCCGTACCAGGCGGTGATACAGCCCGACAGGATGCTCTCAATTGTGCATCTGCAAAAGTTTGTGAGGGTTTTAGGTGCTTAGACAAATTTCTTCAGCCTCCTGAGGTTGAAGAGGAGCTGTTGCGCCTTCTTCACCACATTGTCTGTCAGTGATGTGTACGCCAAGGAATTTGTGGATAGGGGGGTGCTCCCTCTGCTGTTTCTTGAAGTCCATGATCAGCTCCTTTGTTTTGTTCACGTAGAGAGAGAGGTTATTTTCCTGGCACCACATTCCCAGGACCTTCACCTCCTCCCTGTAGGCTGTCTCATCATTGTTGGTAATCAGGTCTACTACCGTTGTGTCATCTGCAAACTTGATGATTGAGTTGGAAGCGTGCATAGCCACACAGTCATGGGTGAACAGGGAGTACAGGAGGGGGCTGAGCACGTACCCTTGTGGGGCCCCAGATTTGAGGATCAGAGAAGTAGAGGTGTTGTTTCCTATCTTCACCACCTGGGGGCGGCCCATCAGGAAGTCCATGACCCAGTTGCACAGGGCGGGGTACAGACCCAGGGCCTAAAGCTTAATGATGAGCTTGGAGGCTACTATGGTGTTGAATGCTGAGCTATAGTCAATGAACAACATTCTTACATAGGTATTCCACTTGTCCAGATGGGATAGGGCAGCGTGCAGTGCGATGGTGATTGCATTTTCTATGGATCTATTGGGGTGGTAAGCAAATTGAAGTGGGTCTAGGGTGTCAGGTAAGGCAGAGGTGATATGATCCTTGGCTAGTCTCTCAAAGTACGTCATGATGAAATGAGTGCTACGGGGCGATAGTCATTTAGTTCAGTTACCTTTGCTTTCTTGCACCTGTATCGTGTCAGATATATAGTTGAAATGTATTACATTTTGAGTTTGCATCCCAATATTACACATCACAGAAGACTGAAAAATAACAAAACTGTTTGACATAGAAACACCAGATTTTCGGCTGTTTAAAAAAAACAATGTTTACGAGTTATGAAATTATGAAAAATATTAATAACATTTCGCCCATGAGGCCACTAAAGGGCCATTTGGTCATTTGACTGCAGGAAAGGGCTACAGTGGAACTCAGCACGGCAAGGAGCATCATTCCTAGTGTCACCTTTAAAAATGATAACAGGCCAATGCATATATTATTTTGCCACAAATACATTGGCATATTATTCGGCATGCTTAATTTTCTATCCAATTAAGGGATTCTTAGCCTGTAGGTTTGTATCCTTTTGAAATGGTGTAATTAGACACAGCTTAACAAGGAACAAATATATTGCTTTAAAGCATGTCATTTATGTTTTCTGTGTGTGTGGGGGGGGGCATAAAGTGGATATGCTTATGGTGAGGTAGATGTGTTGTCTTTCCTATATTTCCATTAATATATTGATTATGCACTTCTTCATTCATTTATTTGATAGGGACAGATACAATTAAACCATTGACAAATGAAAAATACCAAGAACCAGATGCACTTAAATATGTGTTGATTTTTGTTGGAATCTAGTTGGTGTGTAAAAGTAACACCTTCAAAGTAAATGACCCAAGTGTACACGTGACAGTGTCGAAAACTGGTTTTCTCCTCCTCGTCGTGAGTGTCAACAAAGAAAAACGAGCTGTGGGCACAACAAAAGAACGCCTGCTGAACATTCTCAATCATCTCTCTGCTATTCCACACACTGCCTTTAAAAATTCAACCTCTGAAATGTCATGTAGCAGGCACGCTAGCTCACTAAAGCCCAAATATCAAGAGGGATATGGAGCGGAGAATATTTTATTTTTCATAGTTTATGCTTGTTTGTTTTTATTCGCTTTTAGATTTATAGAGTAAAGTAATACCTCATCAGGAAAATTACTTTTGGAAGTTGTGTTATTTTATGAAATTCTTCACTTATGTTTTCAGTTTTTAATAGAAAATGTACTCTTTTAATTACAGAAATAAAGACGTCAATGTCTCCAGCAGTATACAGGTTGTCCATTTTCCCTTTTTCCATTACTCAGTGTTAGGTAGTTCCAGGAAAGAATGCTTCACTAGACTCAATGGCCCTTAGCTGGCACGATCTGGCATCATCAATGTATGTACTATACGTTCTGTTGCCATGGTGCGGTGTCGTGTTCACATACAGTACGACACATGTTAGCTGTGTGCACAGATTAATGATGGTTTCTACAGACTAGGAGGAGAAAACACACATGCCTCATAGTTCTGACTGGGATTGTAGTTTCAAGCACAAGGAAGCTAGGCCGTTGGGATAAGAGGCATTTGTTCTTGCTGCTCTTTTTGAAATAACTGTTGGCTAGCTCCTTTTGAACAATATTGGCACTCACTGCTTGATATCTGGGCAGTGAGCTGGAAACTGAGGATTAGCATGAGCTACAGAGCATCTCTCCAGTTCACCATCTTCCCCTACTTGTTTCTACCTAGTCACGATCAAATGAAGAATTCCTCCGCAATGAATGAAGTCATCACGAACCACTCTGAAAAGCTCAGAGTTTTGTAAAAACAATTTCTCTTATTGTTGGAAATATTCCAAGCATCACTGTTGAACAATTGAACTCTCTCTATCTCTTTCTCTCTCTCCAGGTAAAGGTAGATTCTTTTGTTTCCGGCTCCCAGCCTTACACCTCCTGGGCATCAGTAAGCAGTCCCTCCCTCAGCAGGACCCTGATGCCGTCATAATCGATTCGCCCCGCCGCAGTGAAGAGTCGGTGGCCACCCGCGACTTCCAGTCACTGCCCACCCGGGAGAGCTGCAGCCCCTCCTACGCCAACGACACGCGGGCCCTCATTGGCCCCAGCCACTGCTCCACCCCTGTGTCGGGACCCCTGGACCACTCTTCCCCCAAGGGGCCCTTCTGGGACAGGCTGGTTCCTCAAGCGGTTCCCCAGGCCCATCCCCAGACTGTGGGCCCTCTGGCCCCCTCCATTCCAGGCCTGACCCCCACCGCGTCCAGGGAGAGTGTGTGTAGTATCCGGAGGGCCTCCTCTGCTCAGGACATGGAGGGTTTTGGCTCCAACTCCAAGATGGCCTTCAGGGACCGACATGCAAGTGAAGGTATGTAAGTCAACACCACCTCCATGGTCGGAAATGATTGTCTCCCCCATCCGCCTCACCCTGAGATGTTATGCTATATTAAATCAATTTGGCCTTGCTGTTCTTACACAGTAGATTTGGTCCCAATCCCAACCATTATCATGTGGTACAAATCAAAGCTGACCTTGGATCAGTGAATGAGGGTAGCTCCCCCAGCTCAACTGTACCTACTCTTAGTCATCAGGCAGCGTCACATCTGTCCTGACTCCTGAATTACCACATCTATCCTGACTCCTGAATCACCACATCTATCCTGACTCCTGAATTACCACATCTATCCTGACTCCTGAATTACCACATCTATCCTGACTCTTGAATCACCACATCTATCCTGACTCCTGAATTACCACATCTATCCTGACTCCTGAATTACCACATCTATCCTGACTCCTAAATCACCACATCTATCCTGACTCCTGAATTACCACATCTATCCTGACTCCTGAATTACCACATCTATCCTGACTCCTGAATTACCACATCTATCCTGACTCCTGAATTACCACATCTATCCTGACTCCTGAATTACCACATCTATCCTGACTCTTGAATCACCACATCTATCCTGACTCCTGAATTACCACATCTATCCTGACTCCTGAATTACCACATCTATCCTGACTCCTGAATCACCACATCTATCCTGACTCCTGAATTACCACATCTATCCTGACTCCTGAATCACCACATCTATCCTGACTCCTGAATTACCACATCTATCCTGACTCCTGAATTACCACATATATCCTGACTCCTGAATCACCACATCTATCCTGACTCCTGAATCACCACATCTATCCTGACTCCTGAATCACCACATCTATCCTGACTCCTGAATTACCACATCTATCCTGACTCCTGAATCACCACATCTATCCTGACTCCTGCATCACAGATCACCTTTCCACCCACAGTCAACAAGAGGGGTACAGTACAGCCTCAGAATCTCCCTGTCTCTGTACCCAGCTAATATTTCTATCCCTCCCTACACCATTGTATCTGCATTTCTCATTGAAAGGGCCCCTGCGGCTGACACTGTAATACATCTACTTCATGATAATGAATGGTGTGACGGCGATAGGGCTTTTATGTGGGTCGCCTTCCATCACTAGCTAGCAACGTACAAATCTGGAATCTCCTCTCACTCCTCCACCTTCCTCCCATCCCCCTCTCTCTCCCTCAACACTATCCAATCGCAGACAATGGTCGTAATATCAAAGGTAACAACCCCACGTTCCTTGAACATAGCACGGATATAGAGTATATGGCCTGAACTGCTTGCTGCATGGATTTTTCCATTCAACAACCACATAAGCCTGTGTTGAATGCTAATGCATGGAAACCATGTGTTTGATACCATTCCATTTGCACCATTCCAGACTTTATTATGAGCTGTCCTCCCTTAAGCAGCCTCCACTGAATTCTACGTCAATGGAATGTTATCAAATATCCGAGAGCCTTTTAACCTCCAGAAATAAATGAAATGACTGTACTTTCCTCTGAAATCAATCTCTTTACGAGCCTAAAAGTGCATTCTGGATCAATACCTACCAGAGGAGGCTGGTGGGAGGAGCTGTAGAAGGACGGGCTCATTGTAATGGCTGGAATGGAATAAATGGAACGGAGTCAGACATGGTTTCCATATGTTGGATGTGTTTGATACTCTTCCAATATTCCATTTACAATGAGCCCTTCCTCCTATAGCGCCTCCCACCAGCCTCCACTGATACCTACTCCATTTGGAGGAGCATCTGATAAATGTTATCCGCTATCATTTTGTATTCTTAACTTTAGACATTATGTCTCCGATTTCCAGGATATTTTTCATTACCATAACATAGTGGCCAGATTTATTTTAACCTAAAATCACTCTGATGTTGCTAAAATAAATGTAACATGACACTCAGGAAGTGCCAGCAGAATTATCCTGACCTTTGACCCCTCCCCTCTCTCTGAGGTCACTTCCTCTTTACGCTGCTCTCTACCTCCCTCCCTCTCTCTCTCCTGATTCGCTAGTGTCTCGGTCCTGGATGGCTGGGGGTATGGCTTGAGCTTTTCCTATATGTCTGTAATGCATACATACTGTACCGTACAATGCTGCTGTAGCATGAATTCAAGCTGCGCATGTCTTTTGTGTGTGTAAGTATCACTCACTGTAGTCTCAACACTCGTTTGTGAAAATGGGAGAATGAGTCATCCCTCCATCTTCTCCTTTGGATCAGCAGTTGACACATTCCCTCTCTTATCCATATTGCCCACAGTAGTTACTATGTGTGACAGTGTGTGTGTTGTTCAACGTGGTGAGGTTTTATGGCACTGTTGTACTGTATTTTCGCATAGTAACATAGAGCATTTGTGGATGTATGAATCATGAAAGCCATATCCATATGGTGTCATTGAGTCAAAACCTTGACTGAGATATAAGTATATAAGTATACATTTCCTTTGTTCGTGGACATAATTATTTCACTAAAATTGTTCATTACAGTTTGTCATTTCTACAGCTGTTGAAAGGAAGGTAACAGGATCAAGCAGAGGGTTAGGGTGGATCTGCTTGACTGTTGTATTTCTACTGTTGTCCTGTGGTTGTTCACTTGTCTTGTGGCAGCAACTGAGTTCACTCAAGAGCAAAAGAAAAGTTCCATACTCACGCTCCCACGCATAACAAATAGACACAGCAGCCTATTGACACACCTACCACATGAACTGCACTTGAGGTCCCCTTTTTAAACCATTAGCATACCGTCAAACTCTCAAGCTGTGTCAGGCACTACCTTACTAGCCTAGCCTAGCATCACCGCACTAGCCTACCATAGCATTGCCGCTCTAGCCTAGCCTAGCATCACAGCGCTAGCCATTTCCAAACCTCTCTCTCCATTAAATTCTCCTCCAGGACCCTTCAACCAGATCAAATCCAGTCTTCTGGGCTCCACATCTGACTCTCACCTCAACAGATACAGCACCATTAACAAGATCCCCCTCATCACGCTCAACTTCTCAGAGGCCAACAACGACAAGAAGTGCCCCTCCCCTCCGTCCTCTGAGAAAGCCATCATCGCCCCAAAGGTCAAGGACCGAACGCACAACGTCACCGATAAGGTCACACAGGTAAGAGGTAATGAAAGGCCCTGTGCCTTGTGCTCAGTAGAGTTGGTGCTCACTGACATAAGCCAAGATGTTGCCATTCTATAGAATAGGTTCCATACAGAGGACATGTATTTTCTGTGTGTTTGTTCTGTACATACAGTTACATATGTATAGTGTGCTTTAGCTGGATGTACTATTACCTCATGGAATAATCACATGAATAGTCATGTGCCCCAATGTTACAGTAGAGAGCGGTAATTATCCCCTGCCCCACATACACACAAAACACACACACACGGAACACCACCAGGTCAGAACACAGTGTCTGTACACGCTGCTCTGTTGTTACTGTCTGACATTACCTAATTCATTGAAACTCAAGCGGCTTGTTTTAATAAGTAAACCGGTGAAGGTGTATATCACCCGTAGGGGGGGGGGGATCAGGACAGATTCTCTTACCAGGGCTCAGGGATACACTCTAGTTACACACAGGTTAGAGGTCATCCTCACCATCCTGTCTGCCTGCCTCCAGGCCTGCCTGCCTGCCTGCCTGCCTGCCTGCCTGCCTGTCTGTCTGTCTGTCTGTCTGTCTGTCTTCCCCGTGGTGAGTGTGTGTGCGCAGTACACTGACGCCTTCTTGTGTGGGTCCCTTTGGGGGAGGAGAGAAACCAGGCTGCCTGTGTGTACTCCTGCCTGCGTGCTTGTTTGTCTGTGTGTCCGGGTGTGTCACTATGGCAGAGCTGGTTGACCTTTGAGATCTGTCAGGGCCACTTTGACCAGAACAGATGAGGATGTTGCGTTTTCTACTGATAATGTGTATAAAGTTGGCAGTGCCGTTTAAGATGAGGGAGGATGATTATTTTAATTTTATGAGCATGGCCTTATTCTATTACAGAATATTGGATGACAGTCATTCATATTCCATACACCCAGTTCAATGTAACATCGATAGGTTTAGCCTACTACATGATACTGTACCCATCATAAGGTTGCTACAACCTAGCCTATGAATTAAAGTTTACAACGTGCATAGGTGCATAGGCCGAGGGAATTTTGAGCAGTCAAGGTGAGAGGCAGTGACACATTCAATACCGCATTGCACACTCTTGCCTACAGCTAGCTAATGTAGGGTGTAATCATAAGTCCAACAATTGCAAATTAGAGATTCTATTGGACAAATTCAGGTATGTTTATCCCCATTTTGTTACGTTTGCGAAATGTTTTTCAACAGAATCGGTGGAATCAATACACACCTGATCACACGCAAACAGTTCACTTTCATAGCAGCCACATAATAACATCATGATCACTTCGCTCGTTGTAGATGTAATTCCTTCTCAAAACTATGTGTACAACACATTAGCTGTCTGTGACCAGGTGAAAAATCCTTTCCAAGCCAAACCCTCATATCATGACCGCTTACCTCTACACACAGCCTACATTGTTGTCACATCATAGTTAACTAGAACTAACACGTTAGTAAACTCGCTACAATCATGCAGTACAGTGTACAGTTTATTAGTTACACTGGCAAGCCACGGTGGCAATACATTAATAAAACCAAAGCTTACATTGACTTGGAAGAGTTCCAGTGTTGGATAGCTATAGCCAGGTAGCTAACATAGCATCCCTCTCTGTTTGAGCCAGGTGTTTGAGTAGGCTAAACTAGCTAGCTGCATTCGCTAGCTAAGTGAAAGCGAATGTTTAAAAAAATACAACCAAATATCTCTCTCTCTCTCTCTCTTGCTTCTCCTTAATATTGGAAGAAATGAACTTGTTCAAAACTGTTCAACTATGGTCTTTCTCTCTTTAAGACAACTACTCACAACATTTTATACACTGCAGTGATAGCTCGCTGTAGCTTCTGCTTTCAGTACTAGATTCATTCTCTGATCCTCTGATAGGGAGGACAGCAAGTCAGTTCATGCTGCAAGAGCTCTAATAGGTTGGAGGACGTCCTCCGGAAGTTGCCATAATTACTGTGTTAGTCTATGGAAGGGGGTGAGAACCAAGAGCCTCCTAGGTTTTGTATTGAAGTCAATGTACCAAGAGGAGGACAGAAGCTAGTTGCATTCCGGCATTCACCAAGATGCTACCCTACAGAGTGCTGCTGAGGCTACTGTAGACCTTCATTGCAAAACAGTGTGTTTTAATCAATTATTTGGTGACGTGTGTGTGTGTGTGTGTGTCACACATCTCAATAGTGGGTTTCAGCTTGTATTTTCCAACCGGATCTTAGTATTTGTTGTGATTATTTATATGGTTCAGGGATGGGATACTCCAATCCTCAGGGGGCCAGAGTAGTGTCACACCTTTTCCCCCATCCCTAGCAAACACAGCTGATGAAACTAATTGCATTCTAAACTGAAGATCATGATTAGTTGACTATTGGAGTCAGGTGTGTTAGCTGGGGCTGGGGCAAAAGTGTAACACCAATCAGGCCCCTAAGGAATGGAGTTGCCATCCCTGATATAGTTCATATTGGATATACCTACTGCAGTGGAACATTGTTGTTATACAGCAGGCCTATGTCAGATAGAGTTATAGTTGATTATCTAGACTCATAACCGACTCTTGTTTCTCTTTCCTGGTTGTACGTTTGGTTAGCAACCATCTGCTGCTTACTATTGAACAGATGACATTGAACATGTTTTTTCCTTTTCACCATCTCATTCTGTCATTTGATCAAACTAGACAGTTGCTTGTTTCTTTAGTATTTGATATATTTCTCTGACTGTGAGGCCCTGAGCTGCTGTTCCCTGTTCCTCCCCTGTTGTCTGAATGTGACGCCCTGAGCTCCGGTTCCCTGTTTGTCCCCTGTTGTCTGGATGTGACATCCCGAGCTCCTGTTCCCTGTTCCCTTGTTGTCTGGCTGTGAGGCTCACGCTGTTCCAGGCGATGTCTGGAGACCAAGTCTCTCCAGAGTTTGTGTAGAGAGACGTGCTCTAGGCTGCAGAATAAACACAGAACACGACACAGAGCTCAACCAGACTAAACAGATGGATGATTGACATGAGTCTGTGCTGTAGATTGATAAGGGGCATCAATGCATGTTGATGCTCTATATAAAACAACACGTTTGATACTTCATGTTCGCTCCATGAGGTTTTATTTCTCCAGGTTTGGATGGGTTTGCTTCAGTTTTACCAGTTATGTCATGGCTTTGCTTCAGTTTTGCCTATTTTTATTTATTGTCAACAATACATGTTGTGGGTCACATGACAAAACAGCACTGGCCAAGACACGAAATGACACTCCAGTATTCTAAATACTCCAACAATACAAACAAATAACGTGAGAGGGTGAAATGAACAGACCACTCATTTGCATACCGTTATTCCAGATGAGAGAGTTCCTTTGAATCCACACTAGGTGCATCAAATGATTACGTCTGAATAATTTATTTAGTAACAGATCAGGGGGAACGACGTGCTCAACTGAGCTCTCATTCTGCAAATTGACTCCTCCCTGAGCTTGCCAGCAGGCTCAGAGACAGTTTATCTATGTAACCGTATGGCTCAAATTAGATGTTGCCACTAACCACAGATATCGGATCAGATCACCCAACCCAAAATTGATTAACAGGATCATATAGGCCTAGAAACGTCTGACATTGAATCAGAGATTAGGTACTCCTTTTACCAACTCATTACGAATGCAGCAGCCCAGTAGGCCACATTGACTAATCTATCCACATGGTATGTGATTCTGCCTGATTTAGGTGGTATGTCATCAAGAGTCACAAAACAGCACGTTCGTTCAAAAAGAGGTTTCTCGTGACAATCACTGTCTTTTGATTCTTTTCCACTTTGAGCAAAGGGCAGTTTGATGAAATAAATAAAACTGCCTGTAGCCTACTTACCAAAACTTTTAATGAAGATAACTACTGTAGCTGGACATGAATAATGAAAAGCTTTTTTCTCTCTCTGCCCTTTATTTGGTGATTTGCTTTAAAGGGTGTGATAGAGTGGAGGGTTGTTCTATTGACCTGTAATCACACAGGGGAGGGGACAGAAGACATCTAATAACCAATTTCATTATAATCACTTAAGCCCGCCGCCCTTCATCCCACTCAAACACAGGGGTTGCCGAGGCGATCCCTGCCAGGGTGCGACTAGGAGTAGGCCTAGCTGATGGAGGAAATAATTGGAAATAATTATGATGGACCATCATGGAGCATCGACTTGAATGGGAATTCCCATTCTAGTAATTCTAGTTCTATGGTGAAGGCGGCCAAAATGGAGCCCTAATTCCATTTCCAAGGCTCTATTTCAGCTTGCGCTTCTCTCCATCTACAATAATTACTTCTCTGCCCTTGGGTGAAGCACTTTACCTTTCTCTCTCCTCCTCTCCCTCCCTCTCGCCACAGTGATAATCAGCCATGAGAAGCAGAGACAGAAATGTCTTCCCTGGCATTGAAGTGTCAAGCTGCAGAATGAATGACTATATCCCACAACGATAATCACCTTAGTGTCATTGAGACTACTATCTGCTCTGTGATATTGATATTAAAAGTTATCCAGGGACAGGCCATACTGCAACTGGAATATTTGGGATATTGATGCAATTCAACATTCCTTAAATAGTGCTTTTCCTACATAGAAGCCCCCTACAAGGACATTCCCGTCTTATTACTTGTTTGCAATTTGCTGGCTGATATTGTCAGATACTAAGCTAACATGAACTTCTTGAAGTATGTACTGTATGTGTGGCTAATGGGTATTGTAGTTCTGGACGGGTGGTTAAGACACTGTTCTTCCATCAATATTTCCACGTGACTGATTTCCTCTTGGGAGTTCAGCGGTGTTTATTGTCTAGTGATCGACTCATACAGAATGAATAGAGTGCCTGAGGAGGATAAGCAACCTGTATATGAATGTATAAATGTATAGTTATCCTCCCTACAGCCAAGCACAAAGGGCAAACTGATGACGTTAACCTTTGTGTATTTTCATCCATATAATGAACTTATTAATGTTATATACAGTATAGAGTATAGGCCATATACATGTACAGTATGTATCCATAATAGCCCACATATGTAGTTTAAATAGTGTTTTAAATAGTGTTATAGAATATTTGAATGCAACATTAGCATTGTTGCTTTTGCGCTAGGCCCCTATACAATATTTAGCTTGAATTTCAAAGTATTTCCTTAGGATTCTATAGCATTCATTCGCTCTTCTAATACATTGATCCAAACCACCATTTTCTTAATGTCTTCACTTTACTTCCTCTTAACTCCTCCCTCCTTCCTCCTCAGGTGCTATCCCTGGGCGCAGATGTGCTTCCCGAGTACAAGCTCCAGACGCCCCGCATGGACAAGTTAACCATCCTCCACTACAGCCCCTTCAAAGCGGTGTGGGACTGGCTCATCCTGCTGCTGGTCATCTACACGGCCATCTTCACGCCCTACTCCGCCGCCTTCCTCCTCAACGACCTAGAGGAGCAGAAGAGGAGGGAGTGCGGCTACTCGTGCTCGCCGCTCAACGTGGTCGACCTCATGGTGGACATCATGTTCATCGTGGACATATTGATCAACTTCAGGACAACCTATGTGAATCTCAACGAGGAGGTGGTCAGCCACCCGGCGAAGATAGCCATCCACTATTTCAAGGGCTGGTTCCTCATCGACATGGTGGCTGCCATCCCCTTTGATCTGCTCATCTTCGGCTCGGGCTCGGAGGAAGTAAGGGCAAACGCGTAGACTATTTTTACACTACTCAACCGAGCTGAAACTGAGTCAAACCGAGCTGTACTGTGCTGTGTTGGCCTGGTTACATGTCCACCATAGTTACGGGAACAGTGCTTGAAAGAGCCATTTGCATCGGCCTAATCGAGTGAATCGGGCATTAGTCACTTAGCCGCTTACTCACAGACACGTGTCACTAGGCCTCGGGTCCAAGTCGTGATGACATGGTGCTCCTCTAGTTTTCCCTCATTCTCTGAAATGTTTGAATTAAAGTCGCTTAGTCACTTACTCACAGGCACACGTCAGACAGCCTCAGGGTCCTCGTCGACATGACGGTGCCCCTGTAGGTTTCGCTAGTCAGACGCCTCTCGTTTTCACATCTGATTGGGTCTCAGTCTGTAGCTATGGCAGATTGCCTCAGGCGTCCTAAAACTGTTGAACGGCGTCTGCCTCTCAAATAGCTTTGAGTCCTAAACTGCAGTTTGTTGTTGTTGATTTGTCTGTGTTACTTTTGGCTCCCATCAGGTGGAACAGTAGCTTTCCAAGTTCTCAACTCGAGAAAAGGAGAGAGGGAAAGACAGAGCAAGAAAGATGCAGATTAAAAGAAAGATTGTTGAACTGCAGTGAGAGGGAGAGATGTGCTCCCGCGTATGAGAGGGAAGGAGGAAGAGAGAGGGACGATTTATCTACTCTGATTACACCCACAGGATGTCAATATCTCAGCCGAGCAGCGACTGCTAAGTGTGTCCCTTGCTGGCACATCACAGAGCAGGACAGGAGAGGGTACATGATGTTCCAGAAAGAAAAAAAAGATGTCTCCTGCAAAATGATGACAAGTGAGCATGTGTAGGGAGCAGTGGTGTGTCAGAGCAGTGATTTGTCGAGTCATTATTTACCATCAGGTGTCTTGTACCAGAGAGTTACCCTCCGTCTGGGTTTGTCAGTGAATGGCAGGAAGAGGAAGAGGAACAGACAGACGAGGGGTGCCATGCCACAGCGTGTGTCCATTGTAATATAATGTTTCTCACTTTTCAGGAAATAAGCAGCAGAGGCTACATTTTATGATAACACGTGCAGGCTTTTTGTGTAAGTCCTGCAGCAACAACCAATTAAGAAAATGGACGTCCAAATTGAATTTGTTGATCATTTGAACGAGGTGTGTCAGTGCGGGGCTGAAACAAAAGCCTGCATACCCAGACAGTAGTTTTCCAGGACCCAGATTCATGCCCGAGTTGAGCATGCGTAAATGCAACGTAATTGCCTTTTTATGGCCTTTTTCTCTCTATGCGTAGTCTTACTTTAAATTGAAACATGAGAATAGCATGCTATTCACCCACTATTTGTTTGAGGTGGAGCTAGAATAAATGAAGGTGTGGAGGAGGTGTGTCTACAGATTCTGAACTTTACCTAATTCCCTCATAATTCCACCAATTTGATGCGCAATGAAACCATGAATAAGGTCTAGCGAATTTACCGGTTCCAAGTGGAAAATGCATCTACTTCATTTCTTTCTGATAGAAATAGTACCGTTCTCCGTGCACTGTAGTTTACAACTTGGTAGGATCTATTGATAAGAGTAAATGACTAATCCGTTTGGAGAAGGGGATCGTAAATACACATAGCAATTGTTTTTCCGATGATTTTTCCTTATGATCCCTGGAGACGAATGTGAAACCAGCCATATGGAAGAAAACTGAAAATCATATTTTTCACAGTGAAATAAGATATAAATAGCTGTGCCGTTATTCAGAATTGTTATTGTGTGCCCTCATAATTTGCATGGATGAAGTGTGGAGACCCAAGCTATAGGCTTCTGTAGGGCTGGACCTCCCGAGTTGATGTATACGCTTTATAATGTTTTGATTATATACCCAGGCTTTTCTCTGTTTTATTTTCTAGTTTGTATCATGATAAACATTAGCCACTACCAGGAGCCGCAGTCAGTAATACTACCCATATGGATTTATTTTTGCATCATTCATTTTCTTGAGGGTCGCTAGCATTAGTGGATCATATCTGGCTAACGTTGCACAATATTTTGGGACATGTAGCCTATTTGAATCATTATGGAACTCAGACTAGCCGGTTAAACCTGGAGCCTGGCACAAGGTTCACAGCGACTAGACCGTTTCCATGATTAGTGAGAATTAAGGTTATATTTATACAAAAAGGTAACTCCTTTTTCCTTCTTCTAATGTTTCATGGATTGAATTTGAATATGACAGCTTTCAGGATGAATCAAACCACTGTATTCTTATTCATCAATATCCAGTATTTAGTACGTAGACTCTCCCCCCAAAAAATGTATGATTCATACATACTTTCCTAACCCTAAAATGTGCCGAAATAATCTGCAAGAGTATTTTTAAATCTAGTTGGCGCTGAAATGGAGAACAATATGCATAGATGGCTTTCTTTCATTGATCCCCATATTCTGAACCTGTTCTCTTAATGTATTCTATTGAGTCTGTTGACAATTGTAATTAAAACCTTATTTAAAGAGATGCATGTACTGAAAACCCCATTGAATGAAAACTCCACGAGAAAATATGTTGGCCAGCAAGTGGGAAGGTTTTCAGCAGTTGAATGAAATGTATACAAAGTGTGCAAGGTAGCCAACTAAATAAGGTAAATCTGTATGCCAAATACTGATGAGTGCATAGGAAATTTTTATTTTTTATTTTTTTATTTCACCTTTATTTAACCAGGTAGGCTAGTTGAGAACAAGTTCTCATTTGCAACTGCGACCTGGCCAAGATAAGGCATAGCAGTGTGAACAGACAACACAGAGTTACACATGGAGTAAACAATTAACAAGTCAATAACACAGTAGAAAAAAAGGGGAGTCTATATATACATTGTGTGCAAAAGGCATGAGGTAGGCAAATAATTACAATTATGCAGATTAACACTGGAGTGATAAGTGATCAGATGGTTATGTACAGGTAGAGATATTGGTGTGCAAAAGAGCAGAAAAATAAAAATAAATAAATAAAAACAGTATGGGGGTGAGGTAGGTGAAAATGGGTGGGCTATTTACCAATAGACTATGTACAGCTGCAGCGATCGGTTAGCTGCTCAGATAGCAGATGTTTGAAGTTGGTGAGGGAGATAAAAGTCTCCAACTTCAGCGATTTTTGCAGTTCGTTCCAGTCACAGGCAGCAGAGAACTGGAACGAAAGGCGGCCAAATGAGGTGTTGGCTTTAGGGATGATCAGTGAGATACACCTGCTGGAGCGCGTGCTACGGATGGGTGTTGCCATCGTAACCAGTGAACTGAGATAAGGCGGAGCTTTACCTAGCATGGACTTGTAGATGACCTGGAGCCAGTGGGTCTGGCGACGAATATGTAGCGAGGGCCAGCCGACTAGAGCATACAAGTCGCAGTGGTGGGTGGTATAAGGTGCTTTAGTGACAAAACGGATGGCACTGTGATAAACTGCATCCAGTTTGCTGAGTAGAGTGTTGGAAGCAATTTTGTAGATGACGTCGCCGAAGTCGAGGATCGGTAGGATAGTCAGTTTTACTAGGGTAAGTTTGGCGGCGTGAGTGAAGGAGGCTTTGTTGCGGAATAGAAAGCCGACTCTTGATTTGATTTTCGATTGGAGATGTTTGATATGGGTCTGGAAGGAGAGTTTAGAGTCTAGCCAGACACCTAGGTACTTCTAGATGTCCACATATTCAAGGTCGGAACCATCCAGGGTGGTGATGCTGGTCAGGCGTGCGGGTGCAGGCAGCGAACGGTTGAAAAGCATGCATTTGGTTTTACTAGCGTTTAAGAGCAGTTGGAGGCCACGGAAGGAGTGCTGTAGGGCATTGAAGCTCGTTTGGAGGTTAGATAGCACAGTGTCCAAGGACGGGCCGGAAGTATATAGAATGGTGTCGTCTGCGTAGAGGTGGATCAGGGAATCGCCCGCAGCATGAGAAACATCATTGATATATACAGAGAAAAGAGTCGGCCCGAGAATTGAACCCTGTGGCACCCCCATAGAGACTGCCAGAGGACCGGACAGCATGCCCTCCGATTTGACACACTGAACTCTGTCTGCAAAGTAATTGGTGAACCAGGCAAGGCAGTCATCCGAAAAACCGAGGCTACTGAGTCTGCCGATAAGAATACGGTGATTGACAGAGTCGAAAGCCTTGGCAAGGTCTATGAAGACGGCTGCACAGTACTGTCTTTTATCGATGGCGGTTATGATATCGTTTAGTACCTTGAGCGTGGCTGAGGTACACCCGTGACCGGCTCGGAAACCAGATTGCACAGCGGAGAAGGTACGGTGGGATTCAAGATGGTCAGTGACCTGTTTGTTGACTAGGCTTTCGAAAACCTTAGATAGGCAGGGCAGGATGGATATAGGTCTGTAACAGTTTGGGTCCAGGGTGTCGCCCCCTTTGAAGAGGGGGATGACTGCGGCAGCTTTCCAATCCTTGGGGATCTCAGACGATAGGCGTGCG
The DNA here is from genome assembly GCF_013265735.2 of Oncorhynchus mykiss. Lineage (NCBI taxonomy): Eukaryota > Metazoa > Chordata > Actinopteri > Salmoniformes > Salmonidae > Oncorhynchus > Oncorhynchus mykiss. The sequence goes on from NC_048571.1 coordinate 18,056,664, forward strand.
TGATTGGCTATGAAAAGCCAACTGACATTTACTCCTGAGGTGCTGACCTGTTGCACCCTCGACAACCACTGTGATTATTATTATTTGACCATGCTGGTCATTTATGAACATTTGAACATATTGGCCATGTTCTGTTATAATCTCCACCCGGCACAGCCAGAATAGGACTGGCCATCCCACATAGCCTGGTTCCTCTCTTGGTTTCTTTCTAGGTTCTGGCCTTTTAGGGAGTTTTTCCTAGCCACCGTGCTTCTACACCTGCATCGTTTGCTGTTTGGGGTTTTAGGCTGGGTTTCTGTACAGCACTTTGTGACATCAGCTGATGTAAGAAGGGCTTTATAAATACATTTGATTGATTGATTGCGTAGGAAAGGCATCAATTCCTAAATCGGGATCGGGCCCCAGGAACGTAGTTAGAAAACCCTGTTGTAGCCAGTAGCCTATGGGATTATGTCTTCTATTTCAGACAGTGGTTGAACACAAGCCATCACATGTTGTCTGCCTATCAGGGGTTGTGTAGAGTGGACAGGCCAACACAGATGACTAGCAAACCCCATCCCCGGATTTATCATCAGGGTTGTTAGGGAGAAGCTTTAGCTCTCCACTCTTCAACTCACAAGCACTGCAGACTTAAGCAAGTACTTTAATCAACCATACACTAATATAGCCTACTAAAGCACCCCTTTTCACTCTGCACATGCAACATTCCAGTCAAGATCAACAGTTAGGACCAATTCTAAAAACCCGGAAAGAATTTCTGATTGATTTAGGATATGCCCTGTCTGTCTGAGACTGATTTTTCTTCCCGGTTGAGAAGTACACCCTTAGAAAAAAGGGTTCTTCGGCTGTTCCTATAGGAGAACCCTTTTTGGTTCCAGGGTTCTACATGGAACCCAAAAGGGTTCTACCTGGATCCAAAAAGTGTTCTTCGTAGCATTCTCCTTAGGGGCCTTTAATGAACACTTTCTGAGACAGAGAGCTGGTTTCAAGCGCAGGGCACAGCAGATGTTTATTGTAAAGGACCACAGAAGGAGTCAAGTAGTTACAGACAGGGAAAAGTCTAATAACGTCGTCTGGGAGATCAGGCAATAGGTTGAGAACAGGAAATCCGATAGGCTAAAGTACAGGCAGGAAATAGGCAAAAGGCGTCGTTAGTGAGGCAGGCAAAAACTATCATACACGGGAGGATTACATTATGGGAAAACCAGCGCTCCAACTAGAAGTGTGTCACAAAACAAACAATACCTCACAATGATGGAGTGCAAAGAACTGAACTAAATAGTGTGTGATAATGACATACAGGTGTGTGAACAGGTGATCAGAATTCAGGTGATTGGGATCTGGAGAGTGAGCTACATTCAGGGGATCTACGTGTTTGAGAGTGTGAGTTGGAAGCAGACGTTACAGGGACAGCCAAAGAACCCTTTTAGGTTCTAAATAACACCTTTTTTTCTAAGAGTAAAGTACACCAAATCTGCTGTAAATGATTGCAGCGATATAGAGGGAAGATCTGGGTGGATGGCCCGGGCGGTTTGTAATGGAGCTTTCAGAGACTCAGCAGTAGCATCCGTGTCCCTCACCAGGAGTCAAGTCAGTGTTGCGCCATAAATCAGACCCCCTTCTATGAGACAAGGAACCATAGTCACTGTCAAATTGAGTCTCATGTGTAAACGGGAGAAGCACCCTGTAAATAAACGTGTACAGGTGCAGAGAGCTGAGTGACTGTAGAGGACAAGAAACAGTAGTAGTAATGACTTCCCTCAGGATATTACTATAATCGTTGGTCCTGAGGAGACGTGGAACAAACTATTAGAATTTCCCTAAGACTCACTTATGCTGTTTGCAGACTGTGCGACACTAATAAATCAGCTCTTATCTCATGGCAGGCCGTGGTCGTTTTTGTTGTTGTTGCTGTCACCGTGTTAATTTAGCTGGGCAGGAACCGAGATGGAGAGATGCCAGGATCGAGACTGTTTAAATGAAACTGAACAGAAGGAGGGGTGGGAGGACAGGAGAGGCGTGGTGTTTGCTTTCATGCTGCCTGGCTGGAAGACTTGGACGTTCTCTGTCAAAAGCTCAGTTCTTTTAGATGTTCTTTTTTTATTGTTCTTTAAAAACACATTTTTTCTGCAGTCGTCTTAGTATGTAGAATGTAGGCTTGATAAATCCCCCTTTCCCCTCATTCCTCCTAACATTTTAGAATGACCGAAATATGTTATGTTATATTCGTATTATTGCCACTGCTCTCTGCTGGTTTAGACAGCAGTCTATTTTTTGCAGAGTTCCCTTCCATTGACACGCTGTCATGTTCAGTGATTTAGAAACTGGAATTAGAAACTGGATCGTGGTCATTTAGCCAAGCTTGATTGTAAACAGTACTATCTTAACCCTAACTCCTAACCTTTGATCTGACCTTAAGGTTACCCCTAATAACAACAAATTGCTTCCTGTTGTGGTGCATCCAATTAACAAATAACTTGCCTGGACTGTACTGCAACACTCAAACCCCCAGCCAATCACAGCTCTGTTTACTTCTATGTCCCCTCAGACCACAACTCTGATTGGGCTGCTGAAGACCGCCCGGCTGCTCCGACTAGTTCGCGTGGCCCGTAAGCTGGACCGATATTCAGAGTACGGCGCCGCCGTCCTTATGCTCCTCATGTGCATCTTCGCCCTCATTGCCCATTGGCTGGCCTGCATCTGGTACGCCATCGGCAATGTGGAGAAGCCCTATCTGGAGCACAAGATTGGCTGGCTGGATAACCTGGGCGTGTCCATTGGAAAGAGGTACTAGGCAAGCCAAAATATACTGAATTACTGAATATCATAACAACATGCACCATGGACTTGTGCCTCAATGTACCCCAATACTATTTACTGTATCACATGACTCTTTAATAACGATGCAGTTGAATGATCGGAAATAACTTTATGATTTGTTAATTACACTAAGAAATATTGGTACAAAATCAGATTTTAAAAAAAATACTTTCCCCATTATTATGTTGGGATAATACTGTAGAAAAAATACAGTGAAATGTATCGAACCATGAACTGAGTGTACTGTCTCACCCCCTAGGTACAACTACAGTGACCCCAGCTCTGGCCCGTCCATCAAGGACAAATACGTCACGGCCCTCTATTTTACCTTCAGTAGTCTGACCAGCGTGGGCTTTGGCAACGTCTCACCCAACACCAACTCCGAGAAGATCTTCTCCATCTGTGTCATGCTGATTGGCTGTGAGTGTTTAGACTGAAAACAGATGGAATGAATGAACGAACAAACAAATGAATACATTATACACATTTCTACAGTGAATCACTATTAATGTAAAGCCAAGTAGTACTACTCAATAAGTCATTGTACTACTATATTCCTAGCTACTGATTAATTAAGGGAAATTAGAATATTGCTAGCAGTGATGACGACATGATGATCACCTGTCTGGTGTGATTCTCCCTCTCGCAGCCCTGATGTACGCCAGTATCTTTGGTAATGTGTCGGCCATCATCCAGCGGTTGTACTCTGGTACGGCGCGGTACCACCTGCAGATGCTCCGGGTCAAAGAATTCATCCGCTTCCACCAGATCCCCAACCCACTGAGGCAACGCCTGGAGGAGTACTTCCAACACGCCTGGAACTACACCAACGGCATCGACATGAATATGGTGCGAATGGGGGGAGTGTGTGGGGGTTGTGTAGGGAGGAGGGTGGGGGTGGGTGGGTGGGGGTGTAGGGGAGGCTGTGTGTGTGTGTGTGTGTGTGTGTGTGTGTGTGTGTGTGTGTGTGTGTGTGTGTGTGTGTGTGTGTGTATGTGTGTGTGTGTGTGTGTGTGTGTGTGTGTGTGTGTGTGTGTGTGTGTGTGTGTGTGTGTGTGTGTGTGTGTGTGTGTTTGTGTGTGTGTGTGTGGGGCTAATAAGTCTTCCAAGTGAGACTTTGGCAAAAAAAATGCTCATATTGGGACATAATGTTAGTCATATGGTGGGATAAGGGAAGAGATAATGGTTAAGTCTCCGATTGATGATTCAGATTGCTGCTGTTCTTCGATAGGTTTTTCATGTTCAGCCCCACAGTTTGACGATGCGGTTATGTTACTGCCTTGCTGTGTTTCTCCTACAGTACTTAGCTTCTCGGTGAAGCTGTTCAATGTTTTTTTCTGACCTTAAACAACCTTGTCTCCATGACGGTTCTTACCATTCCCTTAGCGACATGGTTATATGACATTATTATGATCTTGATTAGGATTCTAAACTCTAGAATGAAAGCCATGGATACTGTATGTAAACCGGCTTTTCCCCTGGTGATGTTAACTGTACTTATTTAAATGTGTCTTTTCCTTGTCTGCCTCATGTCAAATGGAATGACTTCATCACTCTGGTAAGAGCAGGAGGTACTGTGTTCAAAGAAACGTGTTGTTTTAAAAAAAAAAGGCATAGTGTAGTAAATCGTTGACCAAGACGAAAATCAAAGAATACATTTATTAAAATCCATAACTTTGTCTTTATAGTCTAGGAAAAAAGCATGATAATTTGAAGGCATGCTCCCCAGTTACTTTTAAATACTGTAGCCCTCTCTAGATCATGCCTTGTACACTGAGTATAGAAAACATTAAGAACACCTTCCTAATACTGAGTTGCAACCCCCCTTTTGCCCTCAGAACAGCCTCAATTCGTCAGCACATGGACTCTACAAGGTGTCGAAAGCTTTCCACAGGGATACTGGCCCATGTTGACTCCAATGCTTCCGATAGTTGTGTCAAGTTGGCTGGATGTCCTTTGGGTGGTGGGCTATTCTTGATACACATGGGAAATTGTTGAGCGTGAAAACCCAGCAGTGTTGCAGTTCTTGTCACACTCAAACAGGTGCGCCTGGTACCTACTACATTACCCCGTTCAAAGGCGCTTAAATATTTAGTCTTGCCCATTCACCCTCTGAATGGCACACATACACAATCCATATCTCAATTGTCTCAAGGCTTAAAAATCCTTCTTTAACCTGTCTCGTCCCATTCATCTACACTGATTGAAGTGGATTTAACATGTGACATCAATAAGGGATCATGGCTTTCACCTGGAAAAAGCAGGTGTTCTTAATGTTTTGTACACTCAGTGTACATACTGACTTCCCTATTGCATGTCAGCCAGTAGTATAACCCTCAGTGCTTCTAGCAGCCCATATTGTCCATCACAGATTGACTTGCATGTGGCTTGCCACAAGGTCACCGTTTGCATGAAATCTGTGTGTTCAAACACAATCACATAATTTTATATGGCAGTTAGAGGCACAGACAGCCTGGCACTGCCAGGTTTCCCTCCATGTGGGAGGCTTGGCACACATGTCCAGCGATATTGCACCTGCACTTGCCAAATGTTGTTCAATCTCTCCTTTCCAAAATCTTCTGCTATGATTTTAATCCCCAACTATTGAAAAATAGCCTCTCTTTTTCAAGAAATGTAGATTTGTCCAGATTAGTTTTTTGTTAATAAGGTCATTGTTTTGTATGTGATATAGAGTAAGTATGTTTTATTGTTTAATTTTCCCCTTTTGTGTGTTTGAAGCCTTCCCTTGCACTCTGGTCCTCTGTGATTTCACAGTTCAAGATTTGATCCTCTGTTTACAGTCATCTCATGACCTTTAACCTGTAACCTTTGACCCTGTGTGGTGTTCAGTCCCAGGCGAATGACTTGTTTTCCAGTTGAGGGCATTAATGTCACTGAATCATTTAGGTGACATTTTTTCCAGTGATACTATTTGCATTTAAGCATGTAGTAATTGAAATAGTTGAAATACTTTTGTCACTCTGATCCTTAAACTCTAAATGACATGACAGGTTAATTCAGGTTTGAGGTAAGTATTTTATTTATTCATTTTTATAATAAATCTGAATCACAGACACTAATGATACCCCACTAAGATAGAAAGTTCCCTCATGAGCACACTTGTGCCAATTATTTATTTATTTTATCAAAGGGAAGGCGTGTTTCCATGTTTGTTTCCATGTTTTCCTAGTTTGTTGTGTATTGTACAGCAGTGTTGGATATCCATCTGTTTACCCCCAACTGCTAGTACTCTGATTAAAAACTATGGAAAGATGCCATAAAAATACCCCCTCAAACAGTCACATGTGACAATGCAGTATTTAGATTTTGAGAAGAAGACCCAAAACACATTTGGCAATTGTATCAACCCACTGGATTCCAAACCAAATCTGACTCACAAACTCAAACCAAACCCACACCCAAAGACGTCTCAAGTTAGTTTGACAGCAGACCTCTGATAACACCATAAACGCTTCCGTCCCAGTCCTATCTGACCATTCTCCTATTGCTGTGGCCTGTCTTTTCACGCCCCCAGGTCCTAAAGGGTTTCCCAGAGTGTCTCCAGGCTGATATCTGCCTCCACCTCAACGCGAGTCTGCTCCAGGGCTGCAAGGCATTCCAAGGGGCTACTAAGGGCTGCCTGAGGGCCCTGGCCATGAGGTTCAAGACCACGCACTCCCCACCGGGCGACACACTAGTCCACTGTGGAGACGTGCTTACTGCCCTCTACTTCTTGTCCCGGGGGTCCATCGAAATCCTCAAGGAAGACATTGTGGTGGCCATTTTGGGTATGCGCTACTCAAATGTGGACGTTGTTTATTGTTTCACATTGTTTATTAATATATCTTTATTTAACCTGGTAGGTTATTGAATACACATTCTCTTTCACAAGAACAACCGGATGAAAGGTTGCAATTAAAACCAAGTTTCATTGTTTACATCCATTTGACACTTCAGAGGTATTTTGTGCTTTGTAAAAAAGTCCCGAACCAAAATATATGCGACTCACTAGTTACTGCAACAATAACTTGTCTTTGTATTCATGTCGGGCTGTGGAAGGTGTGCTGTTCTCCAGTAAATTGACATCCTGGAGATGTGGCTGTGTGAATACCTATGGCTGTGTGCATACCTATGGCTGTGTGAATACTTCCTTACTGGATGTTCACACTACTCAAACACTTCTAATGATTTCCCTCTGCCTGAAGGTCAGCTTAATCAGGATGTTTGGAAGAGAAACAGGCTTAGAACAGCAGCACCGCAGGCACACTTTCAAACACTGTTTTTGTCTCTAAACAGTTCAAGCGGTACTGGAAATGAATAGTAACACAGTACAGTTCAGGTGTCCCAGTGCTGCACTCTTCATCAAAGTGTGTGTGTGTGTCTCTTGCCTCTCTGTGTGTGTCTGTATACCCTCTGTGTACTGTTTATTAGAGGCTAGTCTCACTATTCTGCTATGCCTGGGTGAGCAGCTGACATCTCTAATGAGCACAGATTCTCATGGCTCCCTCCAAGAACAAACTGTGATAGACAATAGCGCTCTATTGGAGGGTTTTATAGCTGGGAGAAGAGAGAGAGGGGTAGAGGATAAAGGAGAGAGCGATAGAGGGGAAGATAAAGAGTGGGGGGCGAGATGGGGGGAGAGAGAGAGAGAGAGGGGGGAGGGTAGAGGTGGGGCGGGAGAGAGACAGAGAGAGAGAGAGAGTAGAGAGTGGGTGGAGGGAGAGAGGGGAACGTAGGGTGGTTTATTGGATCATGTATTATGCTATCTAATTGCCTGCTGAGGGTGATGGAGTGTTGGTGGGGTTAGCAGTCGCTGCTCGCAGGAGATATTGACATCCCTGGGATGTAATCAGAGTAAATCTCCCCTTCATCTCTCCTTCCTTCTTTCCCATCTCCTTTATCTCTCTCTCTCTCTCCGTTTTTCTCTCTCTCTCTCTTTCTCGGCGTCAGCCCAGCGCCAAGCAAGTGTTACAGGCTAAGCATTGTATAAACTGCTCATTTCTCACTCAGCCAATGAGCTTCAGCAAAACGCAGCGACACAATAGGGTCATGGGAAGACGGCGGTCGTGTTCCCCTGCTCAGACATTGCTGATGCATGCCAGATCTTACAACTCCTGGATAAGTATTTTGTGCATCAGTTAACCACATTATACAGTATGTTATAGCAATCTGATGGCTGACGTTACAGTTGATGACATGGCAGGGAACCATTGGTTGACACATGCAACAGCTGAGCAGGGGAAAAACCACAGGTGTGTTGAATGAGATGGGTTAATAAGGACACAAATGCTAGTCAAGTATTTCTATGCAAATTCTATTGTGAGTTAGTAATTGCAATTAGTGTGTAATCGACAGAGAGCAATAAACAATTAATTGTATCTGTAAAATAGATGTTGCATCGAGCTTTTGAAGTTAAAATGGTGAACTGAGCAGAGGAAAGACTAGGTGCTTGTCCTTACTCTCACCTTAACGCCGGCCCAGGTTTGTACAAAGCCGTATTCGTTCATTTGACCATGGAGATCTAGGCCAAGAGCCAGGGCATGCTGTGGGGCACGTACACACACACACACACACACACACACACACACACACACACACACACACACACACACACACACACACACACACACACACACACACACACACACACACACACACACACACACACACACACATGTTGGTATCTCTGGAGGTGACAGGACAGGATATCACTACCATACCAACACTGTAAACTGACAGGTCTGCGCAAAGGGAAGTCCTGCGTGAAATAATGATATAACTGAGCCTCTTGGTCATTCCAGGTCAGCCCTATAGACATTCACACTGTCTCCCTGTTGTCATATAGTCACAGCCCTATAGACATTCACACTACCTCCCTGTTGACATATAGACACAGCCCTATATACATTCACACTGTCTCCCTGTTGTCATATAGTCACAGCCCTATAGACATTCACACTGTCTCCCTGTTGTCATATAGTCACAGCCCTATAGACATTCACACTGTCTCCCTGTTGTCATATAGTCACAGCCCTATAGACATTCACACTGTCTCCCTGTTGTCATATAGTCACAGCCCTATAGACATTCACACTGTCTCCCTGTTGTCATATAGTCACAGCCCTATAGACATTCACACTGTCTCCCTGTTGTCATATAGTCACAGCCCTATAGACATTCACACTGTCTCCCTGTTGTCATATAGTCACAGCCCTATAGACATTCACACTGTCTCCCTGTTGTCATATAGTCACAGCCCTATAGACATTCACACTACCTCCCTGTTGTCATATAGTCACTGCCCTATAGACATTCACACTGTCTCCCTGTTGTCATATATTCACAGCCCTATAGACATTCACACTGTCTCCCTGTTGTCATATAGTCACAGCCCTATAGACATTCACACTGTCTCCCTGTTGTCATATAGTCACAGCCCTATAGACATTCACACTGTCTCCCTGTTGTCATATATTCACAGCCCTATAGACATTCACACTACCTCCCTGTTGTCATATAGTCAGAGCCCTATAGACATTCACACTGTCTCCCTGTTGTCATATAGTCACAGCCCTATAGACATTCACACTGTCTCCCTGTTGTCATATAGTCACAGCCCTATAGACATTCACACTGTCTCCCTGTTGTCATATAGTCACAGCCCTATAGACATTCACACTGTCTCCCTGTTGTCATATAGTCACAGCCCTATAGACATTCACACTGTCTCCTTGTTGTCATATAGTCACAGCCCTATAGACATTCACACTGTCTCCCTGTTGTCATATAGACACAGCCCTATAGACATTCACACTACCTTCCTGTTGTCATATAGTCACAGCCCTATAGACATTCACACTGTCTCCCTGTTGTCATATAGTCACAGCCCTATAGACATTCACACTACCTTCCTGTTGTCATATAGTCACAGCCCTATAGACATTCACACTGTCTCCCTGTTGTCATATAGTCACAGCCCTATAGACATTCACACTACCTCCCTGTTGTCCTATAGACACAGCCCTATAGACATTCACACTACCTTCCTGTTGTCATATAGTCACAGCCCTATAGACATTCACACTACCTCCCTGTTGTCATATAGTCACAGCCCTATAGACATTCACACTGTCTCCCTGTTGTCATATAGTCACAGCCCTATAGACATTCACACTACCTCCCTGTTGTCATATAGTCACAGCCCTATAGACATTCACACTACCTTCCTGTTGTCATATAGTCACAGCCCTATAGACATTCACACTGTCTCCCTGTTGTCATATAGTCACAGCCCTATAGACATTCACACTGTGTCCATGTTGTCATATAGTCACAGCCCTATAGACATTCACACTGTCTCCCTGTTGTCATATAGTCACAGCCCTATAGACATTCACACTGTGTCCATGTTGTCATATAGTCACAGCCCTATAGACATTCACACTGTCTCCCTGTTGTCATATAGTCACAGCCCTATAGACATTCACACTACCTTCCTGTTGTCATATAGTCACAGCCCTATAGACATTCACACTGTCTCCCTGTTGTCATATAGTCACAGCCCTATAGACATTCACACTACCTCCCTGTTGTCCTATAGACACAACCCTATAAACAGTCACACTATAGGGCTGACTATATGACAACACTGTCTCCATGTTGTCATATAGTCACAGCCCTATAGACATTCACACTGCCTCCCTGTTGTCATATAGTCACAGCCCTATAGACATTCACACTGTCTCCCTGTTGTCATATAGACACAGCCCTATAGACATTCACACTACCTCCCTGTTGTCATATAGTCACAGCCCTATAGACATTCACACTACCTCCCTGTTGTCATATAGTCACAGCCCTATAGACATTCACACTACCTCCCTGTTGTCATATAGTCACAGCCCTATAGACATTCACACTGTCTCCCTGTTGTCATATAGACACAGCCCTATAGACATTCACACTGTCTCCCTGTTGTCATATAGACACAGCCCTATAGACATTCACACTGTCTCCCTGTTGTCATATAGACACAGCCCTATAGACATTCACACTACCTCCCTGTTGTCCTATAAGGAAGTGGCAGAAGGACAGGTATACATTTAACAGTGCATTTGGAAATTATTCAGACGCCTTCACTCTTCCTACATTTTGTTACATTACAGCCTTATTCTAAAATGGATGGTCATTCATCTACAAAATCCAAAAGGCACTCGCACATCTGAGCAATCTAATTTGCAGGTGCATGGCAACAACTGAACAAGATGAAGGAAACAGGAAACCACACACTGCTCTTGATAGTATCACCGATCTTTAATAAGCTTACACCAGAGCTCTGACGAAGGCCCTGTGGCCGATACGTAAGCTTATTAAAGATTGGTGATAGTATCAAGAGCAGTGTGTGGTTTCCTGTTTCCTTCACGTCATTAATCTACAAAATGCCCCATAACGACAAAGTATAAACACGTTCTTATACATTTTTGCTTGTGTCTTTAAAACATAAAAACTGAAACATGTCACGTGTGCTCCCTCTCCGGCCTCTAGGTCACCAGGCTGCTTATTATTGCGCACACCTGTCACGCGCGTCAGCACCTAATGACAATCACCTGGACTCCATCACCTCCTTGAATACCTGCCCAATTTATGTTCAGACCCTTTACTCACTACTTTGTTGAAGCACCTTTGGCAGCGATTACAGCCTCGAGTCTTCTTGGGTATGACGCTACATGCTTGGCACAACTGTATTTGGGGAGTTTCTCCCGTTCTTTTCTGCAGATCCTCTCAAGCTCTGTCGGGTTTGATGGGGAGCATCGCTGCACAGCTATTTTCATGTCTCTCCAGAAATGTTCGATCGGGTTCAAGTCCAGGTAACTCAAGGACATTCAGAGACTTGTCTCGAAGCCACTCCTGCATTGTCTTGGCTGTGTGCTTAGGTTTGTTGTCCTGTTGGAAGGTGAACCTTCGCCCCAGTCTGAGGTCCTGAGCACTCTGGACCAGGTTTTCATCAAGGATCTCTCTGTACTTTGCTCCATTCATCTTTCCCTCAATTCTAACTAGTCTCCCAGTCCCTGCCGCTGAAAAACATCCCCACAATATGATATTGCCATCACCATGCTTCATCGTCGGGATGGTATTGGCCAGATGATGAGCGGTGCCTGGTTTCCTCCAGACGTGACGCTTGGTATTCAGTCCAAAGAGTTCAATCTTGGATTCATCAGGCCAGAGAATCTTGTTTCTCATGGTCTGAGAGTCCTTTAGATGCCTTTAGGCAAACTCCAAGCAGGCTGTCATGTGCCTTTTACTGAGGAGTGGCTTCTGTCTGGACACTCTACCATAAAGCCCTGATTGGTGGAGTGCTGCAGAGATGGTTGTCCTTCTGGAAGGTTCTCCCATCTCCACAGAGGAACTCTAGAGCTCTGTCAGAGTGACCATCGGGTTCTTGATCACTTCCCTGACCAAGGCCCTTTTCCCCGATTGCTCAGTTTGGCTGGGCAGTCAGCTCTAGGAAGAGTCTTGGTGGTTCCAAACTTCTTCCATTTAAGAATGATGGAGGCCACTGTGTTCTTGGGCACTTTCAATGCTGCAGAAATGTTTTGGTATCCTTCCCCAGATCTGTACCTGGACACAATCCTGTCTCAGAGCTCTACGGACAATTCCTTCAACCTCATGGCTTGGTTTTTGCTCTGACATGCACTGTTAACTGTGGGACCTTATACAGACAGGTGTGTGCCTTTCCAAATCATGTCCAATCGATTGAATTTACCAGAGGTGGACTCCAAGTTGTAGAAACATCTCAAGAATGATCAATGGAAACAGGATGCACCTGAGCTTGATTTCACGTCTAATAGCAAAGGGTTTCTGTTTTTTATTTTTTAACACAATTGCTAAAATTTCGATAAACCTGTTTTCGCTTTGTCATTATGGGGTATTGTGTGTAGATTGATGTGATAAAAAATATATATTTTAGAATAAGGTTGTAACGTAACAAAATGTGGAAAAGGGGTCTGAATACTTTCCAAATGCACTGTTAGATGACCTCAAAAGACAGCTGAGCTGCATTATGGGAAATACACCAGGTGGTTCAGCTGTTTGTGGGTCAAGGCATGTGTGTCATTATGTGCATGTTATATTTCACCATGTTTATCAAACCTTTATCTTTCTTTCTCTCCCTCTCTCCCTTCCATTTACCTCTCCCCCTTTATCTCTCTACCCACTCCCATTCTCCCTTCCCTACCTCCCTCTCCCTTTCATCTCTCTACCTCCCCTCCTCTCTCCCTCTCTCCTCCCTCCCTCTCATTTTCTCCCCCTCTCTCCTCATTCTCTCTCTCTTCCAGGGAAGAATGACATCTTTGGGGAGATGATCCACCTGTACGCCAAGCCGGGGAAGGCCAACGCGGACGTGCGGGCGCTCAGCTACTGTGACCTGCACACCATCCAGAGGGAGGAGATCCTGGAGGTGCTTGACATGTACCCCGAGTTCGCCGACTACTTCCTCAGCAACCTGGAGCTGACCTTTAACCTCCGCGACGAGAGCGGCAAGGTAAATACAGAAGGACTGACAGACAGACACATATGGAAGGACAGAAGGATGGATGGATTGGTGGGTGGATGGATGGACCATGCGACCGGTAGGCAGTACAGATACAATTGTAAGGGGTGAATTTTCTTGTTTGCAGCCTCAGAATGCAGAGTCAGTCTACCCCTCCCCCAGTGATTCTGATGGGGATGACATCAAATGCAGAAGAAGGCTCACTAACAAGAGGACATCTTCCGCAGGTGAGTTGAGGTGGTTTTTATGACAACTCTTTTTCAAACAGTTCAACTGAGCCAGCCTGTTTTATACAATATCATGCATTTTAGTTATTTAGGAGACGCTCTTATCCAGAGCAATTAGGGTTAAGTGCCTTGCTCAAGGGCACATCGAGAGAGAGAATATTCCCCACCTAGTTGGCTCTGGGATTCGAACCAGCGACCTTTCCCTTCTAACCGCTAGGATACCTGCCTTCATGAAAGTGTCTCCAAGTGTGAGAAGACTGTATTCATACAAAGGGAATAGTTTTAATTTGGCTTCTAAGAGCTCTGTAAGTTGGGAGGCATTGTTGCAACACACCACTCAACAGTTTGGTATCCATTCAAACTAATTAAAGTGGTCACCATGGTTACGGTTTTTCAGAATACAGTTCCATCTCCTAAAATAAACCCCTCTCCCACCATGTCATGTTGACCTGTACTGCAGATTGTCCAAATGTGTTTTTGTCTAATTCAGACAGATTATACCACATTTAAAGTCAAATGTTCTACATTTTCAGCCATATCATATCCTTCAATGCATGCCATTGGATGTTATCTCTCCTGTACTTATTTTCCTTCACATTTACTGACAGTTTCCCTCTCTGTCACCTTTCCTCTGCTTCTGTAAAGGCAAAGTTGCAAGCACACAATGAAATATATAGAGGATCTTTACGGCAGCAAGGCTCTGAGGCAGCAGCAGATCTGGTGGGGATCGTTTAGAGCACGACACCTTCCTATTGTTTGATCTGCCGAGCTGCTGCCTCCCAGAGGAGCTGTCTGTAACAAAGAACCCAGTGTTCCTCCAACACACACTCACTCACACTCAAATGCACGCACACACACACACACACAGACATGCATGGATGCACACACATGCATGCATGCCCACACGCACGCACAGACACACTCATCCTGATTGCCCTCCTCCTTCCCCACAGGGACCCAGATCAAAGAAACGTCGATGTTCTGCGATGGTGGTGAGCGGGAGAGGCAGCTCTACCCCTCCTCCCAGGCTGTAGCCACCGTGTTGGAGGAGAGGAGAGACTCAGAGGAGGAGAGGGAAGAGGAAGAAGAGGAGGAGGAGGGAGGGGAGGGGGAGGAGCAGAGGCCTCTGTGCTCGGGGGGGCAGGGTTACCCCTTGGTGAGGGACCACACCTTGGGACTTGGGCTGGGGGACGTTGTTCCGGACGCGTCAGGGGGAGGAGACAATGTGGAGAGGAGCCAGTCTTATAAAGGTACAGTTAGAAGCCTCTAAAGATCCCTACAACAATGCTTTTAATGGCTAGGCCATTTTGGCAAGACCAAAAGCTGACCCACCAATTCAAATGAGCTCCATAACCATTAAAAGATCAAAATAACTCATTTTATCTTGCAACAACGACCTGGTAAAATGTCCATACCAGAAATAACCTTCAGTGAGTGTATGGGTAGCACAACACCGAAGCCAGAGGGCCCAAAACAACCAATGGTCACACGACAAGACATGTCCTTTCAAGCCCTTTTCTACAGAATATTGAGTAACTGTCTGTAATTAATTTGGATAAAGGAAATGACCCTGGGCCACTGGAGCAGGATGTCACACATATTAAAAATCCAAACAAGGATTAGGGCTCATCGCCACGGCAACTACCATTATAAGAGGATTATTTATATCCGACAACCAACCAGGGTCATTGGTCTGGAAATGCAGGGTTTCGAACACACTCTGTTAGATGTTTTCATTTACTGTATATATACTGTTATTCAGTGGTAGAAAATGCATCAATGCTAATATTAAAGCAGAGTGCTTCGACTGACACAGTATCTATTGTTGTGCTGTTCTAGCACAGTGTTAAGGCGTCATCTAAAACCAAGCAAAACAGGAGGTAAACTAGCTATGAAAATAGAATTAAGCTCCTGTGGCCAGGAGTTTTCCCTGGTTAGGAAACATGGTCAGGAAAGCCTCAGGCCCTACATGGTAAATCCTAGCACTGATCCCAGACCATTTTTTCCCAGTGAGTAAGAAGAAGACAGAAGGACTGGTGAGGCTGGCTTCTTACAGGCCATAGGTTAATTTCAGACCTGGCACTCTTACAGGTTTGTTGGAAAATCCTGTTCATGTTTTATCCCTCGCCAATTTGCCACCAGATGCCAGCTCATTACCTTGTTGATGCCTGGTTGGCATTAAAGATGGCATGATATACGGTGACCAGCTTGTGAAAGAGATCATGAGCTTAGCTTGTTTGTTTATGCTTTGTTTATCAGCCCTACACACCTATGACACACACACACAGAGAGACACACACACTTCCTCTACTCCCCCAAACACGACTTTCACAAATAATTATCCCTAACATAACTACTTTCTTTGTAAAATCCTCAACTACTTTGGTAATATGTTAACATCAATGTGGTAAAAATTATTAAAACTGCCTCGATATGCACATGGCCACTGTAACAATAACAATTGGAAAAATGAAATTACACGTTTCTATTTGCGTCTCCAGAGTATTGCGCTCCGTGATGAACATTCCTGTCAGCATGTGGTGATTTGAGAGTAATATGCTGTAATTCAGTTCTTAAGCGGATGATGATGATTCCTGGTTTGAGTAGGAGGCAGGCAGTGTTGCCTGCTGGATATTGATTCCTGTAATCACCCCAGCATGGAGGCAAAATAAATGGTAGCTTCTGTTCTTGACATCTTTCATTTCTGTAAAAGCTATCTTCCAAGCATGATCAACTCAATCACTGAGTCTAGTGCAGTGCTTCGGTCATCACTAGTCACCACAGCCACAAATTCATACACCCTGCCTACCCTTCTACAATTTCTCCACTTAAAATCTGATTTTAAACCTAACCTTGACCCTAACCACACTGCTAACCCTAATGCCTAACATTAACCTTAAATGAAGACCAAAAAGAACATTTTGGTTTTCATGAATTTTTACGACATAGCCATTGTTGACATTGTGGCTGAGGTTTCTAGTTACAACCCAATGTTTCTCTAGCCTTGCACTGGGTTAAGGTTAGAGTACATATTTGTTCTAGGCCAGCAGTAACACATCTACATATCTAGCTGTTGGTTAGTTGAATTGTTTTTTTTTACTGCTGGGCTACAACAAACATGTGCAACCTTTTGGGGTACCCAAGGACTGGAATTTAAACCAACAAAGGTGCAGGTTTTACTTCTAGCCCTGCACTAACATACCTGCTTTAAGAATCAAGGGCTGGATGATTGTGGTATTTCTTTCTATATCAGCTTTGCTAGTGCTGGGCTAGAACAAAACGGTGCACCCCTGTGGGTCCACAGTACCAGGACTGAAGAACATTGTTGGCATTATAGCGATTTAACACAGTGGTAGACATCTATCAGGTGTGTACTATTCCTATCGACACCCACTCAGTAGCTGTAAAAGACTAGACCAACTTTTTTTGTGCCTGAGGGGGAAATGATTCTGGACACAGTGCTGCTATTATAGTTTCTAACAACCAGGTAGCAATGTGAGGGAGAGAGTGATTGATGCTATAACTGCTGGTTATACAGTGGGCCCAATGTACCCATTGATCAATTAAATGGTAGCCTTTGACAGGACTGGTATGGATGAGGGACCGCTATATAGTCAGTGTTGGTGGTTAGTACTCTGTACCTTCTCAAGCCACTACGGTCATCAGACAATATTGTTGGCAAAGGATCATACCTAACTAAAAAGGATTCAATGTTCTGTGGGAAATGATTGGTGCTGTGATTTAGTTGCATATATAATGGTATATAAATGCGTTTGTGCATGTGTGTGTCTAGACCTGCGTGGGGAGGAGTGGGGGTGCGTGCGGCCCAGGGAGGTCCTGGAGGAGTCGGCCCAGGACTCCCGAAGTGGGGTCGGAGAGGAGGACAGTGAGCCGGACAACACCTACGGAGAGGTGGAGCAACGTCTGGACCTGCTGCAAGAGCATCTAAACAGGTGAAGGGGAGATGCGAAATTCTGATCGTAATTCGCCATTAAAAAAAAACACAACTTTAACCAAGCCGTTCTGGTGGTAAACAGACTACACCGTCTTCAAATAACCCTAGCCCAACTATCACTACATCCCACTGCACTATAGACTAGCTACACAGCAAGGTTTTTCCAGTACAACAGCCATCAGAATACAACTGGTTTTACCGTACGCATCCACGGTCCACGGTAAAGCATTGCTTGTAAAGTAAGGCTCACTATATAACACAGAGTCGACTTCTGCATACGTTCTGCGTGGAAGGGATCCAGCTGCTACAGACAGCAGACAGCATCGCCTATTTTTAGCTGACGCCCGTGAGACGCAGTCGCAACACAAAGACAGCAGACGTCACGGCAGAGTTTGGAGGGGAGGGTTGGGAGATGGTGCGGGGCAACAGCAGACAGAGGGAGGGGTCACATCAGCCAAAAAGTGGGAGGAGGCCTCTGAGTCAGTCCGACTCTTTCTCTTTTTATTTATCTCTCTCACTCTCTCTCTGCCTCTCTCTCTCTCTCTCTCTCTCTCTCTCTCTCTCTATATATATATATATATATATATATATATATATATATACGTTCCATCTATATATAGCCTATGCTCTCTTTCACTTTTTTTCTCTCTCTCTACTGTATCTTCCCTCTCCATATCCCTTCTTCCACTGGAAGTGGCGGTTACAGACTGGCCACCTCAGGCTCTTTGCAGGCGTACGTCGCTCTCATTTCTCCTGCTTTAGGGAGGTAATGGGCAGACGCCTGGCCACTCAACAGACATGGCGGCCACACTACCCTGCCTCATCTAGCTGGAGCACGCCTGCCGGGGGTGTTGATAGGCTCAGATTGTCTTACAGCTCAACAGCAACTGTGACAAACACTGGCTTGTTCTCTGTCCGCAGTGCTCTGAAGGCAGTATGGGTGTGCCGTTTCTAGATACAGTACACAGGTCTGTGTGTTTGTCATTGGAAATAAATCCATTAAAGTGATATATTTCAACATTAGCTTTTCGAAACCTTGAAGGTGTTGTAAGCAAAAATGGAGAAAAATCAAGAAATTATCATTCACAAAATAGAGAAGTCCACATAAAAATAAATTGTGATGACATTTTGTTTGGGGTGGAAAGATCTGAAACAGATAAAGATGTGCTTTTGGACAGGTTTGCAGCGTTCGTGTCTTCTCTGAATTGTATGGGTTGGGGTTCCCTCTACTGTTTGCATTGAGTATTACTGACTGCGCTCTCCCAATACAACCCCAGACACATGCATAAAACGAAACCTACAGTAGCTTAAGCTAATACATAGCTAATACACTGAGGACCTATTTTAAGGTGCTCAGATTTTTACATAAATCACGCATTGACGTAAGTGGCAGATTTATTTTAAAAATGTGAGTGACGCATGGGGATCGCAAGCTAGGACCCACCCCTTATGCTGTCTCCCTGACTCCCCCCACCCACCATCCAGGCTGGAGTTCCAGATGACGTCAGACATCAAGGCCATCCTCCAGCTGCTGCAAAGGCAGTGCACCGTGGTTCCCCCAGCCTACAGCATCGTCACCTCCAGCCCAAAGTACCAGAGGCCTGCCATCAGGGTGCAGCCTGTTTCTGCCATCAGGATCTCAGAGCCTCAACACAGCCTCAACCCTGCTTCACCACTGGCTCAGGTATACTGAACCAGCCAAGTCTACACTAGCCCTCAGAGCTGTATACTGTGTTATGCATAATGGCTCTGTATATACTGGCTAGGCACATTACACTCCCCAGTCAATATAATGGTCTATAGGTGCATTATCACTGTCTGTTCTGTATACTGACGGATGGTTACATTATTTTCTGACCAGCCTGGTCTCAGAGCAAAACGTATTATATTTGACCAAAATCCATGCCATCCATTTAGTTTGATATGTTACTTTATGTTAGGGTACATTACATTGACTATACATAACATAGTAAACGTAAATCCGGGACACTCAAATTAGCATGATATGTTACGTTTGGTACGGACAGTAAATTACTTAAGACAAAAACGAAAGGAACGTCTAGCAACCTAAATATTGCGTATTCAAACCTCATCACAGACAACTTTTGCATTTTAAATAATTAGCAACTACTTGCTACTTTTTAGCGAATTTTCCACTAATTAGCATGTTCACTAACCCTTTCCCTAACCCTATAATCTAACTCCTAACCCAAACCTTAACCCCTAAACTAACGTGGCATATCATACTAAAGCAGTCAAGCATAATATATCATACTAAACGGGTAAAATGCAATCAAGACGCAGGATACTATACGTCATGCAATTATTTTATTGTACGGACGTTATTACATTGGTCGGCCAATGTAACGTAACCTAACGTAAAGTAACATACCATACTAAATGGAGTGGCACAGATTGTTTTGAATATAATACATTTTGCTCTGAGACCAGGTTGTGCTTACTGCTTCACAGAATCCTGACATGGAGAAGCCTCTGAACAAATCCAAAGAATCTATGTCAGGCCAGGGTCCCACGGAAATGCCCCCAGAAGAGGACCTCAGGGCGGGACTGCTAGAGAAGGACACAGAGCCCAGACACATACAAAACAAAATTGACTCTCCGGAGAAACAACAACAACCTAGTGCCCTCTTCCCCTCCGCCAGACAAGCCTCGCTCCCCGACGCAGCACCTGAAAATTCAGAAACGTCAGGACTCCACAGGCCGGTATCCGACCCTGGGCTTCTGGGAAAGTAGGCCATTTCGCCTACCTGCGCCCCTCTTTCTCTCTACGGAAAACTAGGGCTTCTCTCAAAGTTTGACTCAGGGTCTTAGAAGGAGACTGTATATGCAAGGAATACTGTCGACTTTCTTCCACTCCTTTTCCAATATTTTCTGCCGGTCTCTGATTTAGATGTGTTATATAGTACATTTATACAGCGGTATTTATACTGTATATTACTAACATCTGTAATTATCTACCATGTACATATTTCAGATGTAACACTGCCAGCAACACAAAGGCACCTAACATGCTTGTTCTTCCAAGAGAGAAAAATGCATGTTTTGGAAGTGTTTTCTGTTGCATGTTCAAAACACAACACCATCTCATGCACTGCACAGTCATGGTGTGAGGTCGGCATGCTTTCAGAGTAATGAGTATCCGTTATATAATTATTCCCAATCGATGGGGACAAAGCCACTTGAAACTCTGTTTCAAAGGCATTTTCGATCTGAAAATAAGTGTGCGGTTTTAAACTCATCGCGTTAATGACCTTATCAAACAGACACCATGTAATGCATTTGGCTAATTAACAATCTCCACGTCCGACATGATATATAATAATATTTCATCATATACTGTGCCTAAGTACCTACCGTCCACATGTCTTTCAAAAAGTCCTCTGATCATAAGAGACAAAGAACCACTATGTAAAATGCATCTTCTATTGGATTATAAATACACAGATATGCAAATGAATATGATTGAAATGGTTGGGAAAGCTCTTCTACAAAGTATCCCTTACACTGCTAAAGTATTCCTGAGAGAGATGATTTGTGATCACTTTGCACCACAAGTCTCTTTCATGGGGCCATGAAAGCAATAACGATAACATTAAAACATTCATTTACACACATGAATAATATACATATTTGATTAAATCTAGAAATGAACACAGGTAGAAGCCCAAAAGTCAAAATGATCTTTAAAGTGTGTAAGGCATGAACTAAAACAGAAACTAAAGGACTGTATTTCAAGTTCTGTATTCTTGTAAAAAAAAATGCAAATGGTCTCTACTGTATATTTAAATTTACAAAAAGGGATACTCATCCACTTGATATAGCTACTTTCCTCCCTGAATCACTGAATATGTTTTACCATTGAAAATATTGTCAAAAAATAATTTGATGGGAAGTGTATGCATAGTTTTTTTGGTATTGTATTAAACATGATGTATTACTGTAATGACACACAGAGGCATGAACAGGGTGGACTAACGATTCTTTTCCCGATATGTAATCGATGTGCAGGATCATTTCTCTCTTGAAAGGGCCAGCACTTAACGAAATGCATATCATTGTATAAAAGGAGTTGTAACGCAACATTACATGTTCAGATGTAGAAAACTACAATGAACAGCAACTCTCGAAAGGTGAATTGCTCAGATATCTTTTTTGAATTGTGATAAGAGGAATCAGGCCAAATTCTATTTCATCTTCCTAACGAGTTATTGAGTAGTTACATGTAACCAATTATGTAAAGGTGCAGTAGGCATAGCAGTATGACTTCATCATGAAAACATCCAAGTTCCAGAAATCAACTACCACATTGTAATCAGTCACTATTGTCCGTTGCCAATCATGCAAAGGAAGAGCCAATAGCAGTTTGACAGATTTGATTGTTGTCTATAAGCAGGAAGTCAACCCGCTGAGTCTACCTTTAATTAATACCTTTCATAAGTACTGTACCCCACAATCTTTACAAGCTTAAATTCTTCTTTCCATGCATGTTTAGGGGCTTCCATTTATATTCCAAGAAAACTGATTTTATTGCTGTTTCTAGACAAGTGACAAAATCAATGCTGAGACGGTGTCAGAAACCGACAACGTAGAGATTCAGGCTGAGCTAGCAGCTTAGCCCTCGTTAGCCTTAGCTTTACTAACCTATATTAGCCTTCACAAATGTCCTAAACACATTTATTCAGCTGAATAATATGCATTCAATTCAGCAATGTAAATGTATTGAATATGGACGGATTCTGCATGTTGCAAAGTAAGCCATTTTAGTTATGACTTATTTTACACAAACACAAACTTAGTCAGATGTGTGGTATTGCATGGATCAACATCTGCTGGCAATTTGTTTTAACATATTTCAAAACAACAGGTTTGTGATTTATCATGAAGGGGAGAGCTGGAGTTATAAAATGATAAACAATGGTAATAAATACTCAATGTTTCTATAAGAGGACACTTAATATTCCATAATTTTTTAAGTGTTTTGGTTCAATTGTGTATCAGCCCAAGAAGTGACAGATACAATATGAAGAACACATATCATGCTCCCATATGTAGCAATTAACATATATACTAATAACTTTGTAGTCAGAGCAAATGGAATCTAGGGAAGTCATATTCATTGGGAATACTATAGCTATGCATGTTTTGTAGCAGTACTTAGATAGGTTTGAATTAAAGGCAGACTCAGCAATATGATATATTGCTGAGTCTACTTTTAATGTCAGATCTTACCGGCCCTATCCTATGAGTTGCGCCCATACACAGCTATAAGCCTTTTCCGAGGGCACAGGTCCTTTGCTGCATGTCATTGTAATGCCAGTTGAGTGGCCACAACTGCTTAATCGGTTTTAAAACCCACCACAGATGGGCTGAAACTCACGTAACCCTGGCGAAACACGGTAAGGGGTTTCTAGTAGAAGCGTTCCAGAGCTCAGACGCGATACAAAGTAGCTGAAACATGACGTGTCCAATGAAGAGTGCCCCACTGAACTTTTCAGAGTGCATACTTGCACAGGAAAACATTTATAAAATGTGTACTTTAGAGCTAAATGTCACTTTTTAAATCTAGTGCTGTTCACAATTGTTTTTATGCATTTTTTAAAATGTTTGCCACTGTATTTTATACAATGCAACACTTAACAGCTAATATGAATGTTGTCCTGGAATATACTGTACTTAAAGAAATTTAATATATTGTGTACATATATTGATGAAAACCATTTGTGCAATTGTATAAATGAATAAACAGAACACATACTGACTACAAACTGAGTTTATTGTGTTGTGAATGACACCAATATCACTGATGAATGGCCCAACAGTCATGAAGCACTTAACATGTCTGATAAATATTTCATCCTGAGTTATGCAAATGGTATCACAAAATTAGAGACATTGTCATTGGTAGTTAATGCATGCTTTTCTTCGCAAAGGAATAACAGTGCATGTTTACCACAGTGCGTGTTATTCATATATATTTGTGAATTCCATGTTTGATTCATTTGTTTATCATGTTAGGCCACATTTTATTTAAATCAAGAGATGCATATAGTTACCTTAAACAAAAAGGCAAAGCTAGCATAAATGTATATTTGTAATAAAAAATATTATATATACCTATACTTTAAAATGTGTTTAATGTAAAACTAGTTCACACCTATATAGTGGTTATAAAACAATATAGTGGTTATAAAAACAGAACGTATACAGTGATGGGGAAGAATATGGAAACCGTATGATCTGAGGCACAAAAGTCATCATCATAAAGATCAGTAACAGCTTTGCCATCCCTTTCTTTATTCAAATCTACCACTGTCCTTTAGCAACAGAATTTACAACAAGCAGATACATTTAGAAACACGCCATATGATATCTGGCAAATCTGCACATTCTTGCATAGCGTACAAGGCAGGCAGACATTATGGCAAGCAAACAAGCAGTTTCTGTTGTAAACTCCTTCCCCATTTTAAGTTGGTTATGGGACTCAACCTAAGAACAATAGGCTAATATTGATTGGTGCCTTTCCATTATTTAGGGGAAGTGGTCAGCGAGCCCCAGACTGCCGGTCGAAGCACCCCGCTCTGACTCCAGCACGGGATGGGCCGGACCACACCACTCAGATGGACATGGTACACAGGATAAACTACAGGAGGAAAATCAAGAGAAAATTAGCTCATTTTGATGTAATTACTATAACTCGCAAGTCAGGACAGGCTATTGGGAATCACAGTACAGGCTGGGGAAAGAGAGAGGAAAACTGGGATGTGTTCATCAGGGCATACTAAAGTTTCAAAATGAAACCAAAAACACGTGTTCAGATAGTACCTCCCCGTTTCAAAGTGTTTTCTTCCGTATTGTGCCTACTGAACACGGCCCTGAATTGCACACTTACGTCATCGTATTGGAAGTTGACAGCCCCCTGCTGCATCTGGTCTCTCCTCCTGAAGCTCTCTGTAGACACACATAGTAAAGATGTAGGTGTACTGTGGTGAAATTTGAATGCCATTCATTGGACAACAATAACCTAGCGAGACACTCACTGTGTTAATGAGCCTATGAATGTACATACACAAAAGAGACCAGGACCAAACAAGACAAATTACACCTCAAAAGATAATGGATTGGAATGAGTAAAAGTTTAATGAATGACAGAATTGATTTGATTTTATAACGAAATCCATAGCTCTGGATTGTGAGGAAATGTGAAATGCTGATCAATAAAAATAAAAAAAACTGAAGTTAAACATCTTAATTGGCAGCCTCCAAGTCAGCATCTTACCTGTGAGGGCGCGAAGCTTCACAGCACATGCCACATAGTCGTCAAAGTAGATCCGGCCAGCCTTGCTGTAGCGTTTGATGACAGCGTTCAGAGCTTGCGGGCTGATCCTGTAGCCTGTAGAATGAGATCACAGCATGCATTCAATTAGTCATAAGCCAACATAGTATTAGGATTCATCCATAGTGACCACTGCATTTAGTTGACAATGATCATAAACACCAGCCTTTGCCTATTGTCCATCTACTTTGCATCAAGAAGGGACTCACGGACCAATACCTTGCAATCATCTCCAGCTACACCAAAATTATAATTATTGTAGGAGTCTATCAATGGTTTAAATCATTTAAAGAAGTCAAACCTCCCAACCCCTTTCAGATGCTGCATCTGAACCAGGCCCTGGAACGCTGCCCCTCTTTGGATGTCAGAATGGACTGCCCCATATCATTAGCCTGGCAGAGCACTGACTCACCCATAGCGGAGATGGACTGGGTCATCTCATGGGGTTCCACCGTGCCACTCCGGTCCTGGTCGAACATCATGAAGTTCTGCTTCCAGCTACTCAGGGCAGCAAACAGCTCCTTGAACTCAATGAAGCCCAGCTTTCCAGTCATGTCTCTCTGGTGGGAGGTTAGTTAAAGGGTTAACTTTGTTCGTTAGGTAAGAAACTAAAAATGGCCATGTGAACTGGTCTCACAAAGGATATGATGAGTTGTGTTAAATGTGGGAGAACTTGACCTTTCTGCGACTAAATCAATTCCATAAGAAACCCTCTGTCTCAATACAGCCCACTTACACATCACATCATGTGCTTAATCTGAAAAAACATTATATAGAACATCTCAAACTGCAAATGCTGACTGTTGTACATCCTTGTCGTAAAGTCTATTACTCTACATAAGAAGCATGAACATGTTCAGAGAGAAACAGGACTTGCTCTGAAAATGGAGCTACAGGCATGACGCAACTAGAGCATGAGGCTAGTTCTATCTTGCAAATTCATTGGCAAATGCATACTGAATGGGACCCAGTAGACTAGGCCTTGCATAAGTGTGAAATATACTGCAGCCAGGAAGTAATTTAGGGGAATTAAAATGAATCATCCCAAGTCACCTACTGCTCAAAGCTTTCTCACCTGTTAAAAGAGAAGGATGAACTCGGCACTGACA
The DNA here is from genome assembly GCF_013265735.2 of Oncorhynchus mykiss. Classification (NCBI taxonomy): domain Eukaryota; kingdom Metazoa; phylum Chordata; class Actinopteri; order Salmoniformes; family Salmonidae; genus Oncorhynchus; species Oncorhynchus mykiss. The sequence goes on from NC_048571.1 coordinate 18,082,678, forward strand.
CATTAGGTTTATTAGTTCATTAACATTTATGACTGTTATTCATTTTTCACCAGCAAGTCAAAGAAGCAAAGTGCAATACCAAACAAACTTCAATGACACTGGACAGAGGCCCAGTCCAAGAGATTCATTGATATAGAAAGGATACATCCAGCATTGCGATCATGATTCTACATGTCTCCAAACTGAAGGCTGTTGGAAAAGAGAAACCATGATCACACAATGAAAAACAAACATACAATGACAATACCAAACAGAAAACCAGTGACAAATCTTTGTAAAGACTATACAGTGCCTTGCGAAAGTATTCGCACCCTTGAACTTTGCGACCTTTTGCCACATTTCAGGCTTCAAACATAAAGATATAAAACTGTATTTTTTTTGTGAAGAATCAACAACAAGTGGGACACAATCATGAAGTGGAACAACATTTATTGGATATTTCAAACTTTTTTAACAAATCAAAAACTGAAAAATTGGGTGTGCAAAATTATTCAGCCCCTTTACTTTCAGTGCAGCAAACTCTCTCCAGAAGTTCAGTGAGGATCTCTGAATGATCCAATGTTGACCTAAATGACTAATGATGATAAATACAATCCACCTGTATGTAATCAAGTCTCCGTATAAATGCACCTGCACTGTGATAGTCTCAGAGGTCCGTCAAAAGCGCAGAGAGCATCATGAAGAACAAGGAACACACCAGGCAGGTCCGAGATACTGTTGTGAAGAAGTTTAAAGCCGGATTTGGATACAAAAATATTTCCCAAGCTTTAAACATCCCAAGGAGCACTGTGCAAGCGATAATATTGAAATGGAAGGAGTATCAGACCACTGCAAATCTACCAAGACCTGGCCGTCCCTCTAAACTTTCAGCTCATACAAGGAGAAGACTGATCAGAGATGCAGCCAAGAGGCCCATGATCACTCTGGATGAACTGCAGAGATCTACAGCTGAGGTGGGAGACTCTGTCCATAGGACAACAATCAGTCGTATATTGCACAAATCTGGCCTTTATGGAAGAGTGGCAAGAGGAAAGCCATTTCTTAAAGATATCCATAAAAAGTGTCGTTTAAAGTTTGCCACAAGCCACCTGGGAGACACACAAAACATGTGGAAGAAGGTGCTCTGGTCAGATGAAACCAAAATTGAACTTTTTGGCAACAATGCAAAACGTTATGTTTGGCGTAAAAGCAACACAGCTGAACACACCATCCCCACTGTCAAACATGGTGGTGGCAGCATCATGGTTTGGGCTTGCTTTTCTTCAGCAGGGACAGGGAAGATGGTTAAAATTGATGGGAAGATGGATGGAGACAAATACAGGACCATTCTGGAAGAAAACCTGATGGAGTCTGCAAAAGACCTGAGACTGGGACGGAGATTTGTCTTCCAACAAGACAATGATCCAAAACATAAAGCAAAATCTACAATGGAATGGTTCAAAAATAAACATATCCAGGTGTTAGAATGGCCAAGTCAAAGTCCAGACCTGAATCCAATCGAGAATCTGTGGAAAGAACTGAAAACTACTGTTCACAAATGCTCTCCATCCAACCTCACTGAGCTTGAGCTGTTTTGCAAGGAGGAATGGGAAAAAATTTCAGTCTCTCGATGTGCAAAACTGATAGACATACCCCAAGCGACTTACAGCTGTAATCGCAGCAAAAGGTGGCGCTACAAAGTATTAACTTATGGGGGCTGAATAATTTTGCACGCCCAATTTTTCAGTTTTTGATTTGTTAAAAAAGTTTGAAATATCCAATAAATGTCGTCCACTTCATGATTGTGTCCCACTTGTTGATTCTTCACAAAAAAATACAGTTTTAAATCTTTATGTTTGAAGCCTGAAATGTGGCAAAAGGTCGCAAAGTTCAAGGGGGCCGAATACTTTCGCAAGGCACTGTATTAACGCGGGATACTAAAATCATAAAACACACACAACATAATCTAATCATTCATGAACCACAAAGTGAACCTTGATCATGGGACTGGGTGTGAACTTACGAGTATAGGTGCCACTGATACCAGTCTGTGTAAGACACCTCTGAAGCTCCTCTGCATCAATCTCACCATCCTGCACAGAGGAATATCCCTGTAAGATTACTCTCCAGCAACAACTTATCATTACTATGCAATGAATGTAAAAAAAAAAAAGACTTGAATGTCTTGAGATCACTTTGTGGTGTAACCATGACATCACCATGCATGTACCAGTAATGTTGCATTCTTTTTGTTGTCGTTGTATTTTACCCCCTTTTTCTCATGATATCAAATTGCGAACTCGTCTCGTCGCTGCAACTCCCCAATGGACTCGGGAGAGGCGAAGGTCGAGTCATGAGTCCTCCGAAACATGACCCGCCAAGCAGTGCTTCTTAACACTCGCCCGCTTAACCCGGAAGCCAGCTGCACCAATGTGTCGGAGGAAGTCAGCCTGCAGGTGCCCGGCCTGCCAAAAGGAGTTGCTACAGCGCCAAGCAATGCGATGCAGTGCCTTAGACCACTGCCCCACTCGGGACGCAAGTAAATGTTGCATTCTATCCAAAGAGGAATATTTACTGTACCCATGATCATGAATTTAAATAAAAAGCATTGATCACTCACCTGTCCTGCTATGGTAGTAAAGTATCCCCACATGGGGTCATTAACAGGCTGCTGAGGAGGAGCAGCAAAGGTACCAGGGTAGCCTCCACCATTCTGGGGGTAGCCTGCCTGGGGTGGGCCTCCCATGGGTCCACCCTGCATGGGCATACCCTGGAGTTGCATGCCTTGCATTGGTCCTCCATACTGACAGGAAAAGGAGAGTACAGTCATCAAGTAACAGGGCTTAAGGAAAACTTCCCAAAAATGACTAATTCAATAGATTGTAGCACTCAACAAACAAGCAGCTATATACGGTGCCTTCACCATATACTTTTCCACATTTTTTGTGTTAGTCTGAATCGATTCAATTGAGATTTCGTGTCACTGATCCAACACACAATACCCCTTAATGACAAAGTGGAATTTTGTTTGTAGAAAATGTTTGAAATGAATAAAAAATGTAAAGCTGAAATGTCTTGAGTCAATAGGTATTCAACACCTTTGTTATGGCAAGCCTAAGTAAGTTCAGAAGTAAAAATGTGCTAAAAAAAAATATATATAAGTTGCATTGACTCATTCCGTGTTCAATAATAGTGGTCATCTTGATTTCTGAATAACTACCCCATATCTGTACCCCCAAAAGTATCGGTAAGGTCCCTCAATCGAGTAATGAATTTCAAGCACATATTCAACAACAAAGACCAGGGACGTTTTTAAATGCTTCACAAAGAATGGCACGAATCAGTAGATGTGTAAAAATATCTGCTTTCCAACACCGGGAGGCGAGGCGAATTCACCATGCAGCAGGACAATAACCTAATGCAAGGCCAAATCTACACTGAAGTTACTTACCAAGATGACATTTAATGTTCCTGAGTGGCCTAGTTACTGTATTGACCTAAAATCAGCTTGAAAATCTATGGCAAGGCAAGAAAATGGCTGTCTAGCAATGAACAACTTGACAGAGCTTGAATATTTTTTTGTAAAGAATAAATGGGCAAATATTTTACAATCCTGGTGTGCAAAGCTCTTAGAGGCTTACCCAAAAAGACTCACAGCTGTTATCGCCACCAAAGGTGATTCTACAAAGTACTGACTCGGGTGCGAATACTTATGTAAATGTTTTTACTTTGTCGTTATGGTGTATTGAGTGTAGATTGGTGAAAAAAATTATAATTTAATACATTTTGAATTCAGGCCGTAACACCAAAATGTGGAATAAATCAAGGGGCATGAATACCTTCTGAAGGCACTGTAGACGTTCTTACACTAAGGCCTGATGCCTTGGTGGGAAGCAAACAGGTATACTATTACTGACGTTTGGACAGGACGTCTTCCTCAGTAGTCATTCTTAAACGATATACAGTGCCTTGCGAAAGTATTCGGCCCCCTTGAACTTTGCGACCTTTTGCCACATTTCAGGCTTCAAACATAAAGATATAAAACTGTATTTTTTTGTGAAGAATCAACAACAAGTGGGACACAATCATGAAGTGGAACGACATTTATTGGATATTTCAAACTTTTTTAACAAATCAAAAACTGAAAAATTGGGCGTGCAAAATTATTCAGCCCCCATAAGTTAATACTTTGTAGCGCCACCTTTTGCTGCGATTACAGCTGTAAGTCGCTTGGGGTATGTCTCTATCAGTTTTGCACATCGAGAGACTGACATTTTTTCCCATTCCTCCTTGCAAAACAGCTCGAGCTCAGTGAGGTTGGATGGAGAGCATTTGTGAACAGCAGTTTTCAGTTCTTTCCACAGATTCTCGATTGGATTCAGGTCTGGACTTTGACTTGGCCATTCTAACACCTGGATATGTTTATTTTTGAACCATTCCAATGTAGATTTTGCTTTATGTTTTGGATCATTGTCTTGTTGGAAGACAAATCTCCGTCCCAGTCTCAGGTCTTTTGCAGACTCCATCAGGGTTTCTTCCAGAATGGTCCTGTATTTGGCTCCATCCATCTTCCCATCCATCTTCCCTGTCCCTGCTGAAGAAAAGCAGGCCCAAACCATGATGCTGCCACCACCATGTTTGACAGTGGGGATGGTGTGTTCAGCTGTGTTGCTTTTACGCCAAACATAACGTTTTGCATTGTTGCCAAAAAGTTCAATTTTGGTTTCATCTGACCAGAGCACCTTCTTCCACATGTTTGGTGTGTCTCCCAGGTGGCTTGTGGCAAACTTTAAACTACACTTTTTATGGATATCTTTAAGAAATGGCTTTCATCTTGCCACTCTTCCATAAAGGCCAGATTTGTGCAATATACGACTGATTGTTGTCCTATGGACAGAGTCTCCCACCTCAGCTGTAGATCTCTGCAGTTCATCCAGAGTGATCATGGGCCTCTTGGCTGCATCTCTGATCAGTCTTCTCCTTGTATGAGCTGAGAGTTTAGAGGGACGGCCAGGTCTTGGTAGATTTGCAGTGGTCTGATACTCCTTCCATTTCAATATTATCGCTTGCACAGTGCTCCTTGGGATGTTTAAAGCTTGGGAAATCTTTTTGTATCCAAATCCGGCTTTAAACTTCTTCACAACAGTATCTCGGACCTGCCTGGTGTGTTACTTGTTCTTCATGATGCTCTCTGCGCTTTTAACGGACCTCTGAGACTATCACAGTGCAGGTGCATTTATACGGAGACTAGATTACACACAGGTGGATTGTATTTATCATCATTAGTCATTTAGGTCAACATTGGATCATTCAGAGATCCTCACTGAACTTCTGGAGAGAGTTTGCTGCACTGAAAGTAAAGGGGCTGAATAATTTTGCACACCCAATTTTTCAGTTTTTGATTTGTTAAAAAAGTTTGAAATATCCAATAAATGTCGTTCCACTTCATGATTGTGTCCCACTTGTTGTTGATTCTTCACAAAAAAATAGTTTTATATCTTTATGTTTGAAGCCTGAAATGTGGCAAAAGGTCGCAAAGTTCAAGGGGGCCGAATACTTTCGCAAGGCACTGTAGTCAGGTGATTGTTTATAATTGAGTGATGTGCATTCTTTCCAGTTTCCCCATTTCAAAATATTTTCACTGTCAATATTAGCAGGTTGTGGACCTATTTCTAAATGTAGTGAGGGGACATTTGCACTGACAATATTAGCAGGTTGTGGACGAGACCATGACTCCAACTCCATTCCACCACTGGAAATCCCCTTTCAACTTGTGCGGAAAACGCCCGGCGCTCCAACGCTGCCCAAATGTTCTGTCTAAATGCAAATACGCCTCGCACGTGACAGTTTTGTAAACATTTGGAACTTAACTTTCATATAAGTGAGAAAAAATGTCATATACAAAATATACACTTACGGTACGCAGTTTAGGAACATTTCACCCAGCTGTATTTTCAAGAACACCGACTACAACCGAGACGACACTTCCTCACCGCCAATTTCCACTTCAAAAATCTGCAATGGAGCATAACTAGGGAGGAAGTTTTGTACCTCAGCTGAGGGTTGTGTTTTTGAAAATTCTGTCTGGTAAAACTTTGCAAAACTGCATACAGTAAGTGTATCTTATGGATTTGAAAGATTCTTTCTCACGATGTGAAAGTTCCAAAGGTTTCCAAAACGGTATTGCAAGCAAGGATTATAATGTTTCTAAATGTTAAAAACAGATCATTGGGATTGCAGTTCATTGATCCAGCTGAAGTCCATATGTTCAATTGAGTCCCAGACTCAAGATCTGGGTATAAGCCCAGCCCCACTTGGGTTCTCGGGGGCTACTGTAGGTGTGGACATATATCCTAGGTCAATGCAGTGACCATGACAGCGGTTGAAAGGTTGAGCTGTGGGCCATGCTAGAGGGGTTGAAACAGTGTATGTAGCCAAGACTACAGATAGGCTACTGTAACTAGTTAGCCTAAATAGCCACCTACTTAGTGCATTTACATGGGGTGATTTGAAAATACAGCATTAAGTGCTTCTAAAGACTGAATTTTGCCAGCTGGTATTTTGTCAATTGTTAACATTACTCAAAAATAAACAAAGCAAAAGTAAACATGTCCTCCCCCAAGAATGATGCAGTGCCACCCTTGGGAAAATTGAGAAATCGTGAGTAACTAACACATTTCAGTTAATTACATAATCCCACATTGGGCCAATCAGTGTAATTTTGTAAATTCCGGATCACAATGACAAGACGATTAATTCAGCCAAGTTTCATCAAAATCGACCCAAAGCTGTCAGAGATATCGTGTGTGACTAATGTACAGGGAGACAGATCCACAGTCCCCTCAGAGTTCATCGAGGGGGTCAAAAACTATTTATGAAAACTGGAACTAGTGACTAAACTAAGTAACTAAAACTGAGGGCAATATCAACTTTTCTGTCACAATCAAGATGTAGCCCAACAGCTACTTGCCAAAATGACTGTGCCTAGAAAGATGCAAAACCTTTTAACGTCGATACTTAGAAACGATTGCACTTACAACTGACCGTGTTCCATCCAATGTTTCATCATAACAAAGATACATTTTAGGGGTCTTATCTGAGCACTCCCCATATCGGAAATGGAATAGGCCAAACTCCTGATTTATGTAGAATACTGTAACACCAGGTAAAATAACACATGAAGCGTTTACTCACCCCGCCATATCCTGGATAAGCCATTTGTACACTATAAAGAATTGCCACAAAACGATTCGATGCACTGAAATGTTTCGATGTCAGTAAATGTAAACCAAAACCGAATACATTTTAGGGGTCTTATCTGAGCACTCCCCATATCGGAAATGGAATAGGCCAAACTCCTGAGGTATGTAGACTACTGTAACACCAGGTAAAATAACAAATGAAGCGTTTACTCACCCCGCCATATCCTGGATAAGCCATTTGTACACTATAAAGAATTGCCACAAAACGATTCGATGCACTGAAATGTTTCGATGTCAGTAAATGTAAACCAAAACCGAACTCGTTACTTGAAATGCACTGCAACAACGTATCGTGTACATAATTTCCGGTCGTCACTAGTTACTACAGCCACAATATCTAAAAACCCGCCCATTTCTACATTTTATCTTCTTAAAATGTGATTTTATACCTTTTATAACTTAATCTTAACCACAATCTTAAACACACTGCTAACCTTATGCATAACCCTAACCCTAAATTAAGACCAAAAATCGAATTTGTATATATATATATATATATATATATTTTTTTTACGATATAGCCAACTTTTACATTGTGACTGTGCTATCTAGTGGAAACCATAATATCCGATAAAGTGTTGCGAGAAGGCGGAAGTGCGAATTGGCTAATTGACTGATAGTGAAGATAGCCAATGAGGAAGCTCATAGCATTCAATTAGCTCCAGCAGCATTCTTGGTACTCTGTTGACTAGTAGGTAGGCCTGCTGGCCATTAAAATAGAATAGAATATAAGTCATCCAAATAGTAATGTTATTGTTCACCGGCTCCAACCAAGCATCACTCAGAAATAGACCTTGATAGAGTTAAACATATTCTTATTGAAGCCAATAATGCTGTATTATTTCAACGTCCAATAAATTAAATTAAGATTGTGAGGTTGTCTTGATTAAGGCAAGTAAAAATAGGAAAAGCTATCAGATATTTATATTTTTCCTGCACAATAATCGGATCTAAAATGTACAAGGGCTGACTGGCCTATAATGAATAAGCATTTACATTCACCAATAAGAACTACACAGACTCAAAAATACCACTATCTTCTTCACACAATAGTCAATAGTCACCACAAGAGGGTACCCAAGATGCAGCTTTAAAGGCCATTTCATTAGGCTACCAAAACCAGAAGCTTCACACTTTTCAAAATTGACAATCCTCACAAGAGATTACTTTTGAGAAAATTGTATCACAAAAAACATAATAGTACAACAACACATTTGACTAGAATAAAACACATGCAATATGCATGCAATATGTAACTTTTTAGGCGACCTGACCAAATGCACATAGAGATGTGAGTTATAGCTCTGTTATGCTCATTGAAAGCAAGTCTAAGAAACGGTAGATATCTTCTATGTGCGCTGTTCTATGCTTCCCGTGCTTACGTTTGTTTTTGCATCTTTTACTTTCGTTTTTGTAAACCAGCTTGAAACAGCAGAAAATATAATATTTTTTGTTTAGCGGTTTAGATGGTACAATGATTATTTACACTATACTTGGGTGTTTTGTCACATAAACTGAAATTAGGCACGCTATTAGAATTTTTGCAACCAGGAAATGGCAGAGCGATTTCGGCATAGTCCATTTTTAAAGCATTTCTACAGGTATCAGACATGCCAATATATAGAGGCTTACACAGACTCACAGACTATAGAGTACCACAGTATGAGTCTAAATACCCATAAACCCTAGCGGTCAAACAAAAAATGTTCCAATCGCTTTTCCACCATTTATTTTTCACATAGGGGATTTTTAAAATACTTAAAATAAGGGCTGTGTTTCATGTAGGCTTACCCTGGTGTGATCAGACGTGCTACCCTGCTGTTTTCGACTCTCTCTTTCTACCGTACCTGCTGTCTCTTACTGAATGCTCGGCTATGAAAAGCCAACTGAAATTTACTCCTGAGGTGCTGACCTGTTGCACCCTCTACAACCACTGTGATTATTATTTGACCTTGCTGGTCATCTATGAACGTTTGAACATCTTGGCCATGTACTGTTATAATCTCAACCCGGCACAGCCAGAAGAGGACTGGCCACCCCTCAGAGCCTGGTTCCTCTTTAGGTTTCTTTGTAAGTTCCTGCCTTTCAAGGGAGTTTTAACTAGCCACTGTGCTTCTACATCTGCATTGCTTGCTGTTTGGGGTTTTAGGCTGCATAGCACTTTATGATATCAGCTGATGTTAAAAAAGCCTTTATAAATACATTTGATATGATACCCAAGTAGACTCGCGGATGTAATCCGTAACGTGTGCGCTGGGAGTCGGGAAGCAAGTTCAGGGAGTGAAACATTTAATGCATTTTTGCTTTGTCATTATGGGATATTGTGTGTAGATTGATGGGGGGGGGGGGGGGGGGGCAATTGAATCAATTTTAGAATAAGGATGTAACATAAAAAGATGTGGAATAGTCAAGGGGTCTGAATCCTTTCCAAATGCACTAGACAGTAGTCACTACGAGTAGACATTGAATAGACACCACCAGGTAACATTAATTAGACAGTAGACATTGATTAGACAGTAGAAACCACCAGTAGACATTGAGTAGACACCACCAGGTAACATTGATTAGACAGTAGACACCACCAGGAGACATTTATTAGACAGTAGACATTGATTAAACAGTAGACACCACCAGTAGACATTGATTAGACAGTAGACACTACCAGTAGACATTGCTTAGACAGTAGACACCACTAGTAGACATTTATTAGACAGTAGACATTGATTAGACATTAATTAGACAGTAGACACCACCAGTAGACATTGATTGGACAGTAGACACTACCAGTAGACATTGATTGGACAGTAGACATTGATTAGACAGTAGATACCACCAGTAGACATTGATTAGACAGTAGACACCACCAGTAGACATTGATTAGACAGTAGACACCACCAGTAGACATTGATTAGACATTAGACACTACCAGTAGACATTGATTAGACAGTAGACACTACCAGTAGATATTGATTAGACAGTAGACACCACCAGTAGACATTGATTAGACAGTAGACACCACCAGTAGACATTGATTAGACAGTAGACACTACCAGTAGACATTGATTAGACAGTAGACATTGATTAGACAGTAGACACCACCAGTAGACACAACCAGTAGACATTGATTAGACAGTAGACATTGATTAGACAGTAGACATTGATTAGACAATAGACATTGATTAGACAGTAGACACAACCAGTAGACATTGATTAGACAGTAGACACAACCAGTAGACACAACCAGTCGACATTGATTAGACAGTAGACATTGATTAGACAGTAGACACCACCAGTAGACATTGATTAGACAGTAGACACTACCAGTAGACATTGATTAGACAGTATACATTTATTAGACAGTAGACATTGATTAGACAGTAGACACCACCATGGACATTGATTAGACAGTAGACACTACCAGTAGACATTGATTAGACAGTAGACACCACCAGTAGACATTGATTAGACAGTAGACACTACCAGTAGACATTAATTAGACAGTATACATTTATTAGACAGTAGACATTGATTAGACAGTAGACACCACCAGTAGACATTGATTAGACAGTAGACACTACCAGTAGACCTTGATTAGACAGTAGACACTACCAGTAGACATTGATTAGACAGTAGACACTACCAGTAGACATTGATTAGACAGTAGACACCACCAGTAGACATTGATTAGACAGTAGACACCACCAGTAGACATTGATTAGACAGTAGACACTACCAGTAGACATTGATTAGACAGTATACATTGATTAGACAGTAGACATTGATTAGACAGTAGACACCACCAGTAGACATTGATTAGACAGTAGACACTACCAGTAGACATTGATTAGACAGTAGACACCACCAGTAGACATTGATTAGCCAGTAGACACTACCAGTAGACATTGATTAGACAGTATACATTTATTAGACAGTAGACACCACCAGTAGACATATATTAGACAGTAGACACTACCAGTAGACATTGATTAGACAGTAGACACCACCAGTAGATATTGATTAGACAGTAGACACCACCAGTAGATATTGATTAGACAGTAGACACTACCAGTAGACATTGATTAGACAGTAGACACCACTAGTAGACATTGATTAGACATTAATTAGACAGTAGACACCACCAGTAGACATTGATTAGACAGTAGACACCACCAGTAGACATCGATTAGACAGTAGACACCACCAGTAGACATTGATTAGACAGTAGACACCACCAGTAGATATTGATTAGACAGTAGACACCACTAGTAGACATTGATTAGACATTAATTAGACAGTAGACACCACCAGTAGACATTGATTAGACAGTAGACACCACCAGTAGACATCGATTAGACAGTAGACACTACCAGTAGACATTGATTAGACAGTAGACACCACCAGTAGACATTGATTAGACAGTAGACACTACCAGTAGACATTGATTAGACAGTAGACACTACCAGTAGACATTGATTAGACAGTAGACACCACCAGTAGACATTTTACAACTGTATGTCGGTAGTTACTACACTTTTTCATTATTTCAATCCTAGCCTACTGATAAACTATCACAGTCAGTGAAGGCTGCTGAGGGGAGGATGGCTCATAATAAATGCTGAAACAGCACAAATGGAATGGCATCAAACACATGGAAACCGTATGTTGGATGTATTTGATACCATTCCACTTATACTGCTCCGTCCATTACCATGAGCCCGCCCTCCCCAATTAAGGTGCCACCGACCTCCTGTCATCACAGTGTACCTTCAAATGCCACAGTTTTCCATCTATTCAAGGGACAATAGGAAGCTATAGGAAACAGGGACTATGTGTTGTAAAAACCAAGGACAGAACAGCCAGAGAGAGGAAAAATCACCAGTATCAACCATGGCTTTATGGTATGATGTTGCGCCATAGTGCTCACTGTACTCCACTATATAACCCCTCCTACCCCTCTCTCATTCCAGGAACGCCAATAAAACCTCAAACGTGTTCAAAGTGACACCTGGAAACAATTTCATTAACCTTAACCATGAATCTGAGAGTAGATACTGTAAATGGAAAGATCCGCGGTGTAATGCTCCTCAAATTATACAGCATCAGGCAAAAATAGAGTGATCTATTTGTTCACATAGGAAGTCCGGTCTGAGAGAACGAGAGCAGCAAAGGCTACTAGTGCTCAGGTCAATAAAAAAAAGAACCTGATATTTGTTAAGCTTTTAACTGGCTTTTAGTCTTTATCTTCAAATGCTCATCACTTATGGACTCATCAGTGACCCTTCCACTAGTTATTGAGCTTTTCAACCCATGTTACTTCATCCTTACTCATCAAGACAGCTATATAAGTATGCCTTTCTCTCTCTCTCTCTCTCTCTCTCTCTCTCTCTCTCGGTCTCTCAATAAAGAGCTTTTTCTTGTAAAATTGCTTGTTTGTCTGTCTGTTGACATGTTGTAAAAGTTAACGTAACCCCTATCTATTTTTGTAGCCTTGTACACAAAGTCCATGAGATGGAGTAAGTCCTACGCAGAGAAACTGGTTGAATCTGCCGATAACCAGAAGCATAAGTTCACAAGCTGGGGGCCTCTGACATCATGATGATAACTGTGAGTCATGTAAAAAATCAGATGTGATGACAATGTCATAAAACCCTTGAGAATAAAATAGAGGGGGCTTTGTTGTTGACCTTGAAGTAAAGGCATTACATCACCACAGAAATTGGAATTAAACTTTGAGAATCATTCCACCACCTTTGGTTGAGTTACAGCTTACTGTGACAATTCAATTAATCTAAATAAAAATGTTAATAGTAAAGCAACCAATAAAAAAGTCACTAAATTACACTTAATATACACTCATTTGGTTCTCAGATATACTGTATCTGAATGTAGACCGGTATTTGTTTTCACACTTCTGTTGAGATCCCACGCTGATTAAAGAGGGGAACCTGACCTGAACCCCAAGTAGGAAGTTCATTGATGAAGTTTGTAAATATAATTTGTAGCCATGAGTAGTTTAGAGTAGTGATACTCTTTGACCCAATGTGCAAGGGGATGCTAGCGCATTAGATCTCGCCCAACTGTGACGTCAGTGTCATCCAACGCAGTTGTGAATTAGGCTACATTGTTTTTATACCATTAACAGTGAGACATGAAACGTCAGTTTATTGTTGATATTCACTCAAGAGTCATATGTGACTACCCTGCCCTCACAAGGACATATGCCTTACAAAATGCCCAAACAATACAATTCAAAAAGGGAGATAAAACATGTCTGCCAAATTCAGATTGAATGGAATTATAAAATAATTAAATACTGTAAATTCAGTGTCTGGATGGCGTTGTAGAACAAGAATAGCCTTCAATTAATCATTTGCGTAAATTAATAATTAGCGTGTTGAAGGCTATTCTTGTTCTACAACTGTTCAACGGTTTTGTGTATGAAAGTTGTGTATGGATGCAATCCGACAATAGATTGGTCAATAAGTAACCATAAACTTCTCCACAAAAACAGGCGCTGGGGAAAATAATAGACACGTCCAAACTTCACGAGCTTTACCTTGGACTTCGGAATTTTATTGCCCCAGCTTTATAACCGACGTTGAGATAATATTTTACAGAAATTATCTTGCGCAGAACTTTATTTTGCACCATTTACACTTCAACAGTTTAGTGGGTAACGTGTTTACTGTCAATGTGATTTTGAATATAAACGGATTCACCACCTTCAAATCGGCAGGATGGTAAACTTAAAAACTTCAATGACAATTATTTGTTTATAATACAACATAACATTTCGTTGATGAACAAGTGTCGCAAATCTAGATACTTCAAACAACGATTTATTTCATAACATTTTTCCATCATTCTATTCACCTTTGACAGAATTCCATAGGTAAGGTGGTGTTGGGACTTTTGGGGCTTGCTGTCGTCATCATCTTGATAGCAGTGCCCACGGCAATATATCTGAACGGTGAGTGGTTCCACTTTCAGTTGCTTTCAGTGACCCATTAAATTGTAGCCTACCATAACTGTAAAAAAAAAAAAACATGTTCAGAATAAGTATTTTATTATTACAATAGAACATTGCATACACTGGACAATAATATTGTATTATTGTAACAGAACACTGCATAAATTAAACACTTTTACATAATCCATGTGCCATACAAACATGTAGACCTAGTCCTTTATTGCTTTAGAAATGTAGGACCTTGTTGCAATATCACATCTTCTATGCAGGTACCACATTTGTGTAGCCTACTAGCACATTTACCTCAGTTATAGCAGCTCTACAAACCCAGTCAAATGTACATTGATCTTACATTGTTATCTGTTACAATCTTATAGTCCTCCTCCCATGATCCGTATCTATTTTTTATCAAGACCCTGTTTAATCATGTGTAAATGCATTGTAGTCTTATGAATCATTATAGTAGCCTATGACTTGCTGTCGTTTTCACTGATACATTCCTCCTAGTATAGAGTATAGTACAATACATAAGTGAATGCTAACTTTGAGCCCCATGTTTCAGAGGAAAAAGTGACGACTCAGAGGACGTTCACTCTCAGTGATGTCTTCAATAGCTCCATCAGGGCCAGATCCTACAACATGCGCTGGATCTCAGGTAAAACACCCTAGAAGCCTAATCAATCAACTGTATGTAAATGAGTGGATGGCTGTTATGTTCAATCCAGTCAGTAATTGTGTGCCTGGAATGTATGACACAACACTCTAACCCTGGTAGGACGTACGTTTAGATATAAGCCAACAACACAATGTTCCCATTAAGAAATTATAAGAAACAATAAAGAACAATACTAGGCCTATGTACTGCATCTATTTAAATGGCACACTTTGGCTTTTTGTTAAATCATCAGTGCTAGGCAGAGACCCGAGTAGCAACACTGCTGATATTTCAACTTAAAGGTCAGTTAGTTCGTTATTATTAAACTCCTCTCTTCTTTCCCCTCCTCATAGACCACGAGTATCTGCATCAAAAAGACGGTTCAGTCTTCCTTCACAACCTGATTACAGGAAACAACTCAGAATTCCTGAGCAGCATCACATTTGTAAGATACCCCTCATGGGTGTGTGTGTGTGTGTGTGTGTGTCTGTCTGTCTGTCTGTCTGTCTGTCTGTGAGTGCATATTTGGAAGTAAGCATGGTGAAGGAAGGAGTGTTTTTGTCAGGTATAACACAGCTCCTTTTTTTGTTGAAAATAGGATCAAGTGGCTGCCTCTGATTATGTAGTGTCTGCTGATAAAAGATATGTTGCTTTCAAGAGCAATTGGACTAAGGTAATGTATTGTGCTATTTAATGATTTGTTGCTGTTGTGCTATCCTGCTGTGAAGTAGCTATGTGTGGCATGTCATTGTGGTGTGGTTGTTGTTGCAGAATCAGACTTATGTGCTCAAAGTAATTGCCCTGCAGGGATAAATAAAGTTTAAAAAGAAATACATCTAATTGAATTAATGTATTAATTAATGCATATAAGTAATTGATCTAATGATTCCTAATTATAATTTGCTTAATTTATTTCAACAGATATGGAGACACTCCTTCACAGCTTCATATTCTCTCTATGATTTGGCAGACTCGTAAGCCTCTTTCAACTGTTCTTATCTGCAAATGTGTACTATACACACATCTTCAATATCCCTTTGACTTTGAGAATTACATATGCAGTGTAGAGAAAATAGGGAGTTTAATTTTATTCATGGGACTAGTGCAGGAAATGGTCACCAGTACTCAACAAATAGAGGAACTGAAGAGGGCCATAAAATGTATTGTTTACTGCAAATTATTCATAGGGACGCATTTACAGTGCATTCGGAAAATATTCAGACCCCTTCCCTTTTTCCACATTTTGTTACGTTACAGCCTTATTTTAAAATGGATTACATTTTAAAAAATCCTCATCAGGGCGGCAGGGTAGCCTAGTGGTTAGAGTGTTGGACTAGTTGGACTAGTAACCGGAAGGTTGCAAGTTCAAACCCCTGAGCTGACATGGTACAAATCTGTCGTTCTGCCCCTGAACAGGCAGTTAACCCACTGTTCCTAGGCCGTCATTGAAAATAAGAATTTGTTCTTAACTGACTTGCCTAGTTAAATAAAAGTTTAAAAAAATAACAAATAAAATAAATCTACACACAATAATGTTTAGAAATCTTAATTACAAATAAAAAGGAGAAATACCTTAAGTATTCAGAGCCTTTGCTGAGATTTGAAATTGAGCTCAGGTGCAAACTACACATTTTAGAATAAGGCTGTAACTGGGGGGGGGGGGGGGGGGGGGAGAATGGCTGATTTAATTAATTTTCATAACAATCGGAAATCTGTATTTTTGGACACCGACTTTGACAAAAAAAATGTACACCTTTATTTAATCTTTATTTAACTAGGCAAGTCAGTTAAGAACACATTCTTATTTTCAATGAAGGCCTAGCTTCATTTAGCTGGCTCCTTCAGGGGCAGAAGACAGAATCTTGCAACCTTACAATTAACTAGTCCAACGCAATAACGACCTGCCTCTTGTTGCACTCCACAAGGAGACTGACTGCCTGTTACGTGAATGCAGTAAGCCAAGGTAAGTTGCTATCTAGCATTAAACGTATCTTATAAAAAATAATCAATCAATCATAATCACTAGTTAACTACACATGGTTCATGATATTACTAGATATTATCTAGCGTGTCCTGCGTTGTGTATAATCTGACTGAGCATACAAGCATACAAGTATCTAAGTATCTGACTGAGCGGTGGTAGGCAGAAGCAGGTACGTAAACATTCATTCAAACAGCACTTTTGTGCATTTTGCCAGCAGCTCTTCATTGTGCGTCAAGCATTGCGCTGTTTATGACTTCAAGCCTATCAACTCCCGAGATGAGGCTGGTGTAACCGAAGTGAAATGGCTGGCTAGTTAGCGCGCTAATAGCGTTTCAAACGTCACTCGCTCTGAGACTTGCAGTGGTTGTTTCCCTTGCTCTGCATGGGTAACGCTGCTCCGAGGGTGGCTGTTGTCGTTGTGTTGCTGTTTCGAGCCCAGGGAGGAGCGAGGAGAGGGACGGAAGCTATACCGTTACACTGGGAATACTAAAGTTCCTATAAGAACTTCCAATAGTCAAAGATTAATGAAATACAAATGGTATAGAGGGAAATAGTCCTATAATTCCTATAATAACTACAACCTAAAACTTCTTACCTGGGAATATTGAAGACTCATGTTAAAAGGAACCACCAGCTTTCATATGTTCTCATGTTCTGAGCAAGGAACTTAAACTTTAGCTTTCTTACATGGCACATATTGCACTTTTACTTTCTTCTCCAACACTTTTATTTAAACCAAATTGAACATGCTTCATTATTTATTTGAGGCTAAATTGATTTTATTGATGTATTATATTAAGTTAAAATAAGTGTTATTTCAGTATTGTTGTAATTGTCATTATTACAAATAAATAAAAATTGTCAGATTAATCGGCATCGGCTTTTTTGGTCCTCCAATAATCGGTATCGGTGTTGAAAAATCATAATCGGTCGACCTCTAGCTGTAACGTAACAAAATGTAGAAAAAGTCAAGGGATCTGAATATTTTCCGAATGAACTGTATATGGTGTTTTGTCAAACTCAAAGACATTAATACTGTTAGTTTTTATTTAATCTCATTTTAGGACATTTCTCAGTACACCAGACATCCCTCACCGAGTCCATTTGTTTGCATGGGCGCCAATAGGGAACAAAATGGTAGGTTACAAGGACACTTTGAGAGAAACCATTGGACTTGTTGATATACTATGCTTCTCTGGTGGCTGACCCATTACACTCTTATGGGTCAGCCACCATATGCTGTCAATTCAACACGTCCTCCAAACACTCCTCATCAATAGGACTCACCCAACAATTCAACACGTCCTCCAAACACTCCTCATCAATAGGACTCACCCAACAATTCAACACGTCCTCCAAACACTCCTCATCAATAGGACTCACCCAACAATTCAACACGTCCTCCAAACACTCCTCATCAATAGGACTCACCCAACAATTCAACATGTACTTTTGTTTGTGTTCAGTTCAAAGCCGGAATGCTCAAAGATCGCATATTCATCACGCGCCAAATAAATAACTTATTGACAACATGTAATAGGTTACTGTTACTCTAAACATAATATTGCAGGTTACTTGGAAAACCAAAAGATATTCCTCACTAGTGTGCATTTTACAGTGTTATACCTTTGTTTAAAGAGGAACTCGAGTCATTAAGACTTATCTCCATATCTTTGTTCCTCTCACATGCAGGCCTTTGTGTGGGAAAATGATGTCTATGTGAAGACCAGCCCTACTGCTAAGGCCATACAGGTGACCTCCAATGGAAAACACAACAACATTTTAAATGGCATCCCAGATTGGGTGTATGAGGGTAAGCATTACATACAAGAAGGCAGAAGTGAATCTTACATACCTCTTACTATAACTAGTAGATATTAGTCAGCACTGTGATGTGAATTGTGTAAAATGTGATTTATATAGTCCCTAGTGAACAAGTTTCTCTTTTGACAACACAGAAGTCTGTGAACAGTTTAAGCCACACAGGCAAACACAACACACAAAATAGATGTGCCATCCTGGTGTAGGCCTAACACTGTTTTTTGATTGTTTTGTTAGAGGAAATGTTCTCTTCTTACGAGGCAATGTGGTGGTCACCTGGAGGGAGGTATCTGGCCTATGCTGAGTTTAACGACACTCTGGTCCAAAACATAGAGTATTCTTGGTATGGGAAGGAACAGTATCCTGACACTGTCATTTTCCCCTATCCTAAGGTAAGATAACACTTAATGTATGTTTGATGTGTATCTAAAAACGTGTGCTGGAGTAGGTCATTATTGGCATGAGGTTCTGAGGCAGTTGATAAGGGAACTGGACTCTGGACCATAAGGCCTCTGGGTTAAAAACATGTTGTTTTTATCACAACTCAGGGTACATTCAGGCCCTCCCCTGTCCCAATAAAATTATATTGGTCTGTGATTTCCCAATTCGGAAACCTCTCTTGATGACTGTGTATTTGAGTCATATACTCTGTATTTGCACATATTAATGCATAGATACTGTATATATAGTCATTATAAAACAAGGCATTACAAAATACATTTTAAAGATGTGCTTGCTTGTAAGAAAAAAAACCTAGAAGACCCAAAGTTTGTTTTTATTTCATCGTAATTGTTTTGCATAAATGTATTTTTTTCTCCATCTTCTAGCCTGGTACTCCCAATCCAGTGGTGAAGCTGTTTGTGTATGATACTGTCAACATATCAAACATCACAGAAGTTGTTGTGCCAGCTTCAGTTGGTGCAGGGTAAGGAAACTCTGTAGTACACAATACATTATACAATGCTGTCATTTTTAAGAGTAGGAGAGAAATGCATTGCATTGGAATTTTAAAATCTATTTTAGGTGTAAGCTGTGAGACAAGTGGTGTTGTTTTTTTACAGTGATCACTATTTGGCCACAGTCACCTGGGTAACGGATGAACGCATCGCTGTCCAGTGGCAGAAGAGGAGACAGAACGAGCTCCGCTTTCAGATCTACGACTTCAGCATAGTCGGAAACACCTGGATCGAGAATGCGTTAGAGGTACGTCATAAACGCCCCCCACCCCACGTTTTCCCGCCGCCCTCCCCTCCTGTCCTCTCATCACCCTTACCTCAGAGAACTTGTTGGGGTCCTAATATGTCACACAGATCGGATCAGACTGTACGAATGACAAACAATACATTTCCTATTAAATTACAATAAACCATCAAATCATGTACTTTTTCTGTTGTGTTTTCAGAAACTTGACATGACAAGCAAGACAGGTTGGATTGGACGGGTATGTACTTTATACGAACACAACAATAGGAACATGTTTACACAATCCCTGGGCCATAAAAACATCATTTACAAAGTAACAAGCATGGATTATTCCTGTAAATAAATACATCGTCTTTGGGTTTTTTCTAGTTTTCACCTTCTAATCCTACATTATCGGCAGACAAAGACGGTTTTTACATTGTGATGAGTGACAATAACGGCTATAAACATATTCATCACGTAACAGGTGTAAGTACTAAGTAGTACACTTCTCTTCATGGGCCTTCTCAGTAACCCAGACATGGTTATGATACACACTTGATTTGTAATATTTGTATGGGGTCCTTGCAGGGCACAGCAACAGCTGTCACCTCGGGGACTTGGGAGGTCATTGACATTTTAAAAGTGACGAGCAACACCATATACTATTCAAGCAACCAATATGGTCACAAGCCAGGAGGGAGAAACGTTTACAAGTAAGAATATCACTCTTTCGTTTTCATGCCTTCGTTCTGTCCTGCTCATTCAGTCATTTCCAACATGCATAATCGATGACTTACTCTCACTCTATATTTGCAGCCAATAGAATCATGTCAGTTGTTTGTGTTTGTGTGTCAGGATCACTCTCGGAGCCACTCCCCCCACCACCCAGTGCCTGACCTGTACCCTGAATGAGGACAGGTGTCAATACAACTCAGCTTACTTCAGCCATGATGCCTCTTTCTTCCGCATGGACTGCTCAGGTCCGTCAGCCACACAACATACACACACACACACACACACACACACACACACACACACACACACACACACACACACACACACACACACACACACACACACACACACACTACACAACCCACTATCCCAACAGTGTTTGTGCAGTCAAGTCATTGCAATACTGGAGCTGTGACTTCCTTAAACAAGATCCCAGCCGGGGTATTTACTTTAAAATGATATTTTCTGTAGTAGTAGTGCTTCTAGATAATTTGTTTGGACATACACTATATTAAATATGTGTTTGTCTCCACAGGTCCTGGACTACCTCTGTATACTCTCAGGGACAACAGGGATGCTGGTTCAGGTAGGCCAGTTACATTTACTAGTGTGCGATGGAAATAAATGATATAAGCCAAGCAACGTCACAGTGCATCTTCTCATCGCCCTGTTTAGAGATGCAGGTTCTTGAGGACAACATGGCTTTAGAAGGCCTTCTGTCTGAGATCCACATGCCCACCATGCGACGCGGCTTCATCAAGCAAGGGGAATTCAGTAAGGTTTTCGACTATTAAAGACTTCAATGTAATCTTTCAACTGATATTAAAACCATGGGACATCCCTCGCTCGATGTCCACTGATGGATGTTTCTGTTTCTCCCGACAGATCTTTGGTACCAGATGACCTTGCCTCCTGGATTTGATAAATCCAAGAAATACCCCTTACTTATTGATGTGTACGAATGTTAATTCATTAACCTCTGTGAATACATGATCTGCTTTATCTGATGATGAATTCCTGTAGTAATAAGGTGGGCCGGGAGTTAATCTTGACAACATGACTTGAGCAGGAAATACTCTTGGCCCTAGTTAAATTCAGAAGTCTGCAGTGTTTTCTGGTGAGCTCAAGTGGTCAGGGAAAACTCTTGGCCCTAGTTACATTCAGAAGTCTGCAGTGTTTTCTGGTGAGCTCAAGTGGTCAGGGAAAACTCTTGGCCCTAGTTACATTCAGAAGTCTGCAGTGTTTTCTGGTGAGCTCAAGTGGTCAGGGAAAACTCTGGGCGCTAACCATAAACGTTGGTCTTCCTCTTTTGTGTTCCAGGTATGCAGGGCCTTGCAGTCAGAAAGCAGACTACCGCTACAGGTTAGGCTGGGCTGCATACCTGGCGAGCACGGAGAAGGTCATCGTTGCCAGCTTCGATGGAAGGGGAAGTGGTTACCAAGGTGACAAGCTAATGCACTCCATCTACCGACGTCTGGGAACCTATGAAGTGGAAGATCAGATAACGGCCGCAAAGTAAGGTTGAACTGTGGTTGAACAGACTCAAACAGCTTGCTTTGTATTATACTGTGTCACACTGCAATAGTGACATTTTGATAACATGATTTAACACAATATATTTCTACATGGATATTTAGAGATTCCAAGGCTATTGTGGTTTGAGTTTTATGAGCAAAATAGCCTGGTGGACAGATCTTTATGTGCTTTATCCAAATCCTCTTCATCTCCACTTTCATGCTAAATGTTTCCTGTCTGGCAGGACAACGGATGTGACAGAGGTGTTGGTTAAAGAACATACAGATCTGACCACCAGGCTAGTGATGTGACTGATCAGACGTCACATGTGGTCAGCTGGAATGCAATATTACTTACCTCTCCCTTATCTCACGTCAGAGGGACAGTGATGAGTCACTGACGAAGGACAGTAGAGATTAGAGTTAGACCACGGACCATCAGTGGGCATGATCCATTAGAACCCCTTTTAACCGACCCTCACGTTTAAATGAATTTGTGTTTGTGATGGTGGTTCCCAATCACAGCAAGTCACTTTTCTCTTTCAGAGAATTCACCAATATGGGCTTTGTCGACAAAGGCAGAATAGCAATTTGGGGTTGGGTAAGTTAAAGCATAAGGTTTGAACATGTGATCAGTTGGAACCATCAAGTGCAACGGAATGAAATGCAGCATGTGTGCAATCATCTTGTGTGTGTGCCTTGAGTAATCTAATCTTATCTGAATTCATGGCCAAAATGATCAGCTGTCGTTGTGTTTTATAGTCCTATGGAGGTTATGTCACATCAATGGTTCTAGGAGCTGGGAGTGGAGTTTTCAAATGTGGAATGGCAGTTGCCCCAGTTTCCAAGTGGGATTATTATGGTATGCCATTCTGTTATTGATATGTTCTTAATATATTTACAATAATGTACAGGTTAGCTAAATATCTAATTGTAAATCATTGCAAATGATCCATAAAATGTCCCCGACGTTCAATATTTCAGATACAATCTACACAGAACGTTACATGAATCAACCTTCTGAAAATCTTGAATTCTACAAAGTAAGTGTACCAAAGCCAACGTTTTAAATGGCTATTTATACACGTGATTTTATACTATGGCCTGTGTTACCTAAACTGGTATTACTCTCCACGGAAACAACACCATGTAAACGTGTTTTACAGAACTCCACAGTGACAGCCAGAGCTAAGAACTTCAAATCAGTGCAATACCTTCTGGTCCATGGGACAGCAGATGGTGAGGCCTCCTCTAGTATTTCTGGAATGTTCTTTAAAAACACACCACCTGTGTAATTAACAACCGTGCAATGTTTAGAGTCTAGACTATTCATTTGACTTTGTAAACCCATAAACCCACTAAGCAACGTGCATACTTTTCCTGAGGCTTTACCATATCATGTGAGAATAGGAAAACACTGCACATCGGATGCTGTTACATTGTTATTTATATCTCTCTATTTGTTTCAGACAACGTCCATTTTCAGCAAGCTGCTCAGATCTCTGCTGCTCTGGTTGAGGAACAAGTGGACTTTGAGGCTATGGTAAATATTTAGATTTTTAGATTGATGAGTTATCTACACAATCAGTGGTTGTACAGCTTTATACCTCCATGAACCTGCTCCATGAAAGCACTTCTCCAATAAACACATGATCTGTGCTAATTCCTTCTTTCTATCACTTTACTACAGTGGTACACGGACAAGGACCATGGTCTTGATGGTTCAGCCAATCAGCATGTCTATACCCACATGAGTCACTTCCTCCAGAGGTGCTTCTCGAATGAATGATGCCCAACCTGACGCTTGCCGAACGATAACCAAACTGCTCCAAATTCATTTGGAATTCATTTGGACAGCAGGTAGCCTAGCGGTTAAGACCGTTTGGCCAGTTACCAAAAGGTTGCTGGTTTGAATCCCCGAGCCGGGTAGGTGAAAAATATGCCAATGTGCCCTTGAGCAAGGCACTTAACCCTAATTGCTCGTGGAAGTAGTTCTGCATAAGAACGTCTACTAAATGATGTAAATCTAATTGAATGTTGTCCTATTTTTTGATCAATTGAGTTGTTTGAGCCAGTACCCAAACATACACTCCAAACGACTCTCCTCTCTCTATACAGTTATAAAACAATGACATCAGCAGGATTGATCTATCGTTGTTTGTTCTGAGCCTCACTGCGAGTTATGGGGTTACATTTGAAATGAAGGATGTGATTATATTGAAATACCAAAGAGCTTTGTGAGAACTGATCAGCCAGTGACTAAGCATGTCTGACTTGTATCCATTAAAGGGCCTTGATTTTATTTATGAGGTATCAACATGAATGTCCATACATTATATTGCTTTGTATTTTACATTGTACAAACATACTGTATGTTTTTATAAAGGGAATATTGGAAGACCTTTGTACCTACAGTGTGTGTGTCTACTGTTTCAATAAAATTGTTTAAATCTAGATTGTGGATTCTTACTGTAGGGTATTGACAGTACATACAGTACAGTACACCTACTCATTCAAGGGTTTATTTAAATGTTTAACTATTTTCTACACTGTAGAATAGTAGTGAAGACAATCAAAACTATGAAATAACACCTTTGGAATCAGGTAGTAACCAAAACAGTGTTAAACAAATCCAAAAAAAAAGCACCCCCACACCATCACACCTCCTGCATGCTTCACGGTGGGAACCACACATGCAGAGATCATCCGTTCACCTACTCTGCGTCTCACAAAGACATGGTGGTTGGAACCAACAATTTACATTTTGGACTTGCTCATGTTTCTTGGCCCAAGAAAGTCTCTTCTTATTATTGGTATCCTTTAGTAGTGGTTTCTTTGCAGCAATTTGACTGATTCACGCAGTCTCCTCTGAACAGTTGATGTTGAAATGTGTCTGTTATCTGAATTCTGTGAAGCATTTATTTCTGTGGCTGGTAACTCTAATGAACTTATCCTCTGCAGCAGAGGTAACTCTGTGTCTTCCTTTCCTGTGGCGGTCCTCATGAGAGCCAGTTTCATCATAGCGCTAGATGGTTTTTGTGACTGCACTTGAAAAAATGTTCAAATTTCTTGACATTTTCCAGATTGACTGACCTTCATGTCTTAAAGTAATGATGGACTGTTGTTTCTCTTTGCTTACTTGAGCTGTTCTAGCCATAATATGGACTTGGTCTTTTCCCAAATAG
The DNA here is from genome assembly GCF_013265735.2 of Oncorhynchus mykiss. Lineage (NCBI taxonomy): Eukaryota > Metazoa > Chordata > Actinopteri > Salmoniformes > Salmonidae > Oncorhynchus > Oncorhynchus mykiss. The sequence continues at coordinate 18,107,968 of NC_048571.1, forward strand.
GGTTATCTTCTGTATACCACCCCTACCTTGTCACAACACAACTGATTGGCTCAAACGCATTAAGAAGGAAAGAAATTCCACAAATTCACTTTTAACAAGGCACACCTGTTAATTGAAATGCATGGTTGAGAGAATGCCAAGAGTGTGCAAAACTGTCATCAAGGCAAAGGGTGGCTACTTTGAAGAATTTCAAGTATAAAATATACTTCGATTTTTTTAAACACTTTTTGTTGGTTACTACATGATTCTACATGTCTTATTTCATAGTTTTGATGTCTTCACTATTATTCTACAATGTAGAAAAATGTAAAAATAAAGAAAAACCCTCGAATGAGTAGGTGTGTCCAAACTTTTGACTGGTACTGTATAAACACCCCAAAAATATTTTCCACCTCTGATTCTATCATAGTTAATAAAATCCACAAACACTGACTCAGCTTCCCATTTACAGTAAACACACACACACACACACACACACACACACACACACACACACACACACACACACACACACACACACACACACACACACACACACACACACACACACACACTATTTGACAGGATGTCATCTTGTTTGATTTCTACACCTAAGTGACAGCTGTTTTCTCGCATGGATAATGCCACATCTTCCATTTTAAACAGACGTTTCATTGCGAGTTAATCCAATGCAACAAAACGGGGCCCTATGTGTAATGGATCGAGAGTAACAAATGAGTGTAACAGAGTGGGAGAGTGGGAGGATTGGGCCACCGGAGCAGACCTGGCCTCATGGCCATGCTATATAAGACCCCCACAGCCAGTCAGGTCAGCAAGATACAACCACAAGGAACCAGGACTGAAGAAGAGGATCTCACTCTCTCTCAGACACACATTTCTTCTCATCTACCCGCATATTAACAGGAACAAGTGAGTTTCTTGCATCTAGGATACGTCTTAATTGATTTAGGAAAATCTGTTTCAAAACTGTATGAGTTTTTCCATTGTGAACAAAACCTTTGATTTTGTCAATGGATGTATGATTGATACGGAGCCTTTTGCTTGTCAATGTAAAATGGACATGACTGTCTTCAGCTAAGTTACTCAATTGTAGTTCTGTCTGCAGGTCACAATGTTTGGCATCCACTCCCTGGCTGGTGTTCTCCTCCTGGTCATCGTACAGAGCAGTTGGCAAGTTCCTTTGCAAGAGGCTGAGGACAACTCAAGGTTCAGCTCAAAAATTGTATATTTTCCATGGGGGGGGGGGGGTGATCACAATTTTCCATGGGATATTTTCAGAACATATCAGAGAAAAAAATGTACAGTATCAACGTAGAGTACAGACGGAATGACTAGTGTTTAACACATCATGTACATGTATCCAACAGCAACTGTTACTCATAATTAGACTATAATGAGGCATCTATCAGCATAATTTCAGCATGAAAGATTATTATTCTCCTGTAGCTTAGAGACAGCAGACTCACTATTGGAGGATTTGAGGGGCGTGCCTAACATGAAGAGACAATCCGAGGGAACCTTCTCTAACTACTACAGTAAATACCAGGAAGAAAGGATGGCTCGGGACTTTCTTCAATGGCTTATGAACTCCAAGAGGAGTGGGTGAGTGTTTCATCAGAGTAATATTATATATTTCTAGGCTCATTACTGATATTATACTGTGGGGTCGAGAAATAATAAGCTATTTATCATAATGAGAACAAGAACAGTTCTGTTTTTTTTTATTAAACTTTTAATGTGATGAATACGGTATATCTTGAGATGAACAATCAAAGATTTGGATGGAGAAATTACAGATGTAAACTTCATCCCAAAAACACATGTCTAAAGCACCATGTATATTATGGCATTGTTTATACATTCAGAGAAAGGATAGTACTGAGCAACATGTTCATATACACAGTCTTTCCAAGTCAAACAAAGTAACATGACGTCCTTAACACTACTCATCACTTTGAAACTAATACCACCCATCCATTTTCATTATCAACTTATCCTCAACTTGTGTATTAATACATACACTTAAAATACAATATTTGAATGTTTTACTAGCAAAGTTAGTGAAACACAGTTATAAGAACTCAGAGGCCATTTTTAGCTGAGCCAGAATGATTTCACAGTACTATCATTGGTTTAGTGGAGTTTCGTGTCCGTCACACCATTTCCTCTCTACCTCCATCTAGTGCTCCATCCAAACGCCATGCCGATGGGACCTACACCAGCGACGTGAGCACCTACCTACAGGACCAGGCGGCCAAGGACTTTGTTTCCTGGCTCAAATCAGGACCGGCCAGACGAGAGTAGGCTTCCCTTCACCCTACAGTACCAACCTCTTGTGTGTCATGTCTAACGCGAGAAGAAGAGAGAGAGAAAAGATAATCAACTACTTAGCTAATTGATCCATTGCCACACCGTCGCTTTCTGATTTCTTAAGGCCTGTGTTGACATTTCATGTGGTCGTGCCCAATAAATCCCATGAAACTATGCTCTACATTTATTGATATTTGCCCCTCGGATGACTGTGTTGACTGGGTTGGAAGAGAGCATGTTACACAGTTACTGTGTGCACAAACACCTGTTCAGGGAGCCAAGGTGTCCTCTAATGCACAATGAATGACTACAGCTACAGATCACTACTTCAGAAATCATCAAATAGTCATAAGGCGCAACTAGAAAAGGGTACATTTCCTGAAGAAAATGTGTTCGGCCGACTAAAAGTTGAACCCAACCTAGTTGGTAATCATGTACAGAAGTATTGTGTGTGGAAGTGTTGAGTGTGGAAGTGTTTTGTGTGGAAGTATTGTGTGTGCAAGTATTGTGCGTGGTAGTATTGTGTGTGGAAGTATTGTCTTTGGAACCACTGACAAAGGTGTGTTATCTTGTGTGCTGTACCTAGATCTGCAGAGGAGAGCATGAATGGCCCAATGAGCAGAAGACATGTAGATGGGAGCTTCACCAGTGACGTGAACAAGGTCCTAGACAGCTTGGCTGCCAAAGAGTATTTACTCTGGGTCATGACCTCCAAACCCTCAGGGAAAAGGTAAACATCAGAACACAACCAGAAGCTGTATGAAATGGGACCCTACTGCCTTTATAGTGCACTAGGGCTCTGATTGAAACGAGTGAATTTGGTGCCATTTTGATCAATAATTTATTGTTGTCACACTCTTTTTCCCTGTATCTCACTCTCACACACTAACTGTGTACGGTGTCACAGTTTGATAATTTTGTTTATTGTTTATTTCAGTAACAAACGTCAAGAAGATCATTGAAAGAAGACAAACGCTTCCTTGTTCAAGAGAAACTTGGATACTGTGCTACAAATGATAAGCCTTGACAAAAACTGAAAGCCATACTAAAAAGCCATACTGCTTAGCATTGTTGTAACGTTGATACAATGTTGGAAATACTTACATTGTTTACTCTACATTATGTGATAAAAAAAAAAACAGATAATGTATTCTTCCTTAACTTTGTGGTGCATTTAGGCATCAAGTTGTCAAATTATACAAATATTTTTCTATAAATTAACATTATTTTCTATATTTGTAATGTTGAAAAAAAGGGAACATGGTAAAAACTCAGATATAATGTGCAAAATTATCTGGTAACATTTGTGTGAATTAGGTTTTTTATTCTATATGTATCAAAACCTGCTCTGCAAAATTAAACTCTTTCATTGTGTTTGCTGTACTGTTTTTGACTAGCCATGCATCCATACCAATGGAATCCCAAACTATTTCACTTCATGGTGCTGACATTCAACTGTTGTGCCAATGATCGTAGTTTATGTACTAGACTAGAGTTGAGAAGCTGTGGTTTTGCGTCTCAAAGAAGCTCTGTCCATGGTTCTGAAACCGAAATGCATGGCATTCAAGTAACGTTTAGTTATTAAAAAAATACTTTTCATAGCTACTTGTTTTTGAATTGGTGAACCAGTTTGTAGTGAACAGTTGAATTCTAGAACGGAATTCTTCACGGAAAAAAACGACCGTTCAGATTCGCTCAACGGAAAAACATGATGCCCCTAAACTACATCTAAAATGGGTTGGATAAAGGGAGAGGGTGAGATAGAGGACTCGTACAAAATAAGCAAAATAGCTGCCCATGTACCTGATCTTGTTGTCTACAGCACCCTCACCAACGATATCCCCTACGCAGAGAACTTTCATGGAGTCCTTCTCTTCGCGGATGTCTCAGGCAAGCTAATCTCAGTAGCTAGCTACATTAGCTATCTCGCTAGCTAACATGAGCTGGAATTCCCTTTCGATCTACGTTTAGAAGCTAGCTAGCTAACGTTTGCTAACCCACTAGCTGGAAGTCAACTAATCCATTTTGTATATTTTTTAGGCTTCACTAATCTGACTGAGAAATTCAGTTTGAGTAGCAAGAAAGGCTATGGAGCAGACGAGTTGACACGCACGCTCAACAGCTACATTGGGGAAATAGTCAGTCGTAAGTTAGCGATGGTTTTATTAAGTTAAAGCAATACAATATCAATCTAACGTGATGTACCGTTAGTTAACTTAACTTAGAATAAATTAGTCTAAAAAAGAACATTACCAAGCAATGCTTTGTTGCCTGTATTTCAGATATCCTTGATGCTGGGGGAGATATTCTGAATTATGCAGGTAAACTTTTAGACACAGATTCACCATGATCACAATTCCTAGTTACAGTGCTTTTCAACTCTTCATGGCCAAACAACTTTTAATCACAGGCGATGCCATCTTGGCTCTATGGACTGTGGAGAGAGTCCAGCTCAGTGAAGTAATCTCCCTGGTAGTCAAATGCAGCCTCAACATCCAGGACCAGTGTGGAGTCCGGGAGACGGAAGTGGGCTGTCAGCTAAAAGTTAAAATAGGTGCTTGTCTGAGTCTCCTACAGGCCGAGAGACATGTTTGTGCTATAACACCAGGGCCTGAATTCACAAAGAGTGCAGATCTAGGATCAGTTTTTCCTTTTAAATCATAAGGAACACATGCACCTTGCAGGTGCACACTGCACCTGCAATAACATCTGCTAAATATAACATTTGATTTGATTTTGATTTGAATAAGGGGGACCTGATCCTAGATCAGTACTCTACTCTTTGTGAATTTGTGCCCTTATTATCCGGTTACACTTGACTTTATAGGCTACTAGAACCTCAAATATGATACCCTTTCTCCTCTGCTGTCCCAAGGTATATCTGCTGGGAAGCTCTCCAAGGTGATCGTAGGAGACGAGATCAGTCAGTACTTTGTGGTGATTGGCCGGGCGGTAGACGAGGTGCGGCTGGCAGAGGGTTTGGCGGTGGCCAGCACAATCATCTTGTCACCTAACGCCTGGGAACTATGTGAGCGGGACAACATCGCCATTGACCCCATAGAGAACGAGAGAGCCGTGAAGGTGTGTGTGTGTTTGTGGATGGATGGATACGTTTATGATGAATGCAGTTTCAAGCAGGCAGGTGGTTTCTAGATTACTTTATGTGAATGGTTGTCATTCAATGCAGGTGCGATACATCAAGCGAGAGCCCAGTTTCTCTGTTGAGAAGTACCAGGATTCAATAGGAACGTCTGTAGAGCATGACAAAGTGACAAGAGGTACCGTAACGAGAGTAGCTAGATATCTGCCTGTGATATTTCTACTTCTACGGTTGTGTTGTAACATCCTAACCAGTCCTTTTTTTTGGTCTACAGAGTGTGTGAGGAGAGCATCTCGACTGATGCCAAACGCCGAGCTTGAGAAAACTTTACGGAAGTACATCATGAAAACGGTTTTGCAGAAGGTAAGAACCTACCTACTACCGTCCACTTTCTGTACAATAGCAAAAGTTGTCAGTTTTTTCCCAAATCAGAATCACTATTTGTGAATGTATAAATGTAGGCTCTGTTTTAATGTCCACCACACTACTACTAACCTAGAATTAAGAAAATGTATTGAGCTAAACATTCTACTAAGTATGTTAGTACGGTCACTGGAACATAGCCATGGTTTTCTATTCTGACCTCTCCTCCCTCGTTAGATAGATGACGACCAGCCTCTGGAGTATCTTTCTGAGATGCGTCCGGCCACCATAGTGTTTGTCAACATGCAGTTCAAGGGAGGAGAGAGTGACCAGGAGCAGTGTATGACCATCCACCAGGCTGCCATTGGCATCGGTCAGCAGATAGTCAAGCACCACGGGAGGGTCAATAAAGTGTTCATGTTCGACAAGGTCAGTTAGTGGTTTGTTCAAGGTGGAATCCTGGGGGTTTATTCAGTAGGAACCAAATGAACGTAACCAGGCTGAAACAGGGAGGGACTAACCTGAACTTGTCCAATAAGAAATGCAAAATGTTTTGGTACGGTGTGAACAAATGAAAACAACCCAGCAATTCTCTGTTCCCGGTGGCAATGAGAAAAACTACAAGCACAATTAACGAGAAACAGAAACAATGGGTGCACTCACCAATACTTTCTTCTTCAGTCAAACCCGCTGTATGTTTTTAAATAACAAGGAATTTGTTGCAGGGCTGTACTTTCCTCTGTCTGTTTGGGCTCCCTGGGGACAAGCGGGAGGATGAGAGTGCCCACGCCTTACAGGCTGCCTATGGAGTACATGACCTTTGCCAGAAAGAGATCCGCAGCCTCAAGTAAGTCCCATTTGATCCTAATATTCTAAGACCACATGCCTTTCATTTTTATCAAGCTACAGATGTAGGATTTAAATTTTATCACCCTGTTGCCGGATCATTTCCCTGCAATGCAGGACATGTTAAGTGTATTTGAGGTTTGTAATTTCCACTTGATTTTCCCTTACGAAAAATGTATAAACTCCTACAAAAATGACCATGAATTATAATTCACATAATAATTCACATTTTCTTTTGCTACAGGACTATTTTCCTGCTATAGAAAACTGGCTCAAATTAAGATCCTACATCTGTATTACACTTGAGGGCAATATGTTGTATAGTTAGTTAACAAAAGGTCCAATGTTGTCCAACAGGACTGTCTCTGTTGGAGTAACCACAGGTCCAGTGTTCTGTGGTGTAGTAGGACATCCAGTGAGGCATGAATACACAGGTACAATACACCTTGACATCCTCTTGAACTCTCAGCTGGAACTGTGCTTTGCCACTGCCACCTTACTATAACTTGTTGTAGACTCTTTTTATATTGTTTTTTTTTAACTCACATAACTATTATGTTCAGATTTTGACCAGTGCACTTTGAACTCTATCTCTGTGTCCTTTGCTGTTAGTGATTGGTCGTAAGGTGAACCTGGCGGCACGGCTGATGATGCACTACCCCGGGGTGGTGTCATGTGACAGCGAGACTTGCTACTACTCAAAACTGCCCGCGTTTTATTTTAACGAACTGCCCAAGAAAGCCATGAAGGGAGTCAAGAACCCTGGAGTCCTTTATCAGTTCATGGCCAATAAACAGCAGATGTACGACCATCTGATGTGACCAACATCATTTATACTCCATTAACTCTTGACTGGTACTCACTTTCATATTGAGGACTGGACTATTGTCATGTTAGATAATTAAGTGTATTGTCGTGGCTTTCTTGTATTGAAAAGCTACATAATGAGAAAAATTGCAATTGTAATAAGAAATTCTAAAGGTTCATACATGCTTATAAAACAAAATCTAATCTCCAGAACTGTTGGTAAAGCACCTATGTCCGTTGAGAGAGAGGAGGGATATCCTCTTTTGGGTGAGTTTTCTCAAGTATTGACGATTATGAATGACATGCATTCATCGTGGAAGATCACATTGATTTGAATGATAATGTTGCGCTCATAATGTTGCGCTAGGCCGAGAGAAAGAAATTGAAGTGTACTCCAGCATGCTGAAGGGCTTCTTGGAGGCCAGGGCTGCAGGTCACAAGAACTACAACAATGTTTTGATCTACGAGGGACCTATCGGCTATGGCAAGAGCCGCCTGCTGGCTGAGGTGGTATACAGAACAGCCAAGGAGGGAGTCAGGTCAGTGCCAGCTGTTAGTTTAGCCTGGTCCCAGATCAGCCTGGTTAGTTAGCCTGGTCCCAGCTCAGGTCTTGGCAACTACGATGGTCATTGTCATGCCAAATGCACAAACAGATCTGACACCAGGCTAGTTGATAATACAAACAGATATGTGCTGTATCCCAAGCCGTGGTCATTTAATTTCGTTGTAAGTCAACAACAGTAATGACAAAGAAAAATAGACATCAACAATGGGGGATTTCTTTCAGAGTGATCTCTTTTGAGCTGGCCAAGACGGACATCAAGCAGTCCAACTACGCCCTCCAGACCCTACTGGCCATCGTCATGTCAGTTCAGAACTGTAAGAGCTACGCCGAGCGAGAGAGAGTCCTCCTCTCCAAGATCCTAGACCCAAAGATGAGGCAGAACCTCTGCCTTCTCAATGATATCCTGCTAGTCAAGGTAGGTCCTTGACTAACAGGTCTCTGAACTGTTGCTTTTCTAAAAGTTCTTATTCTGTTTGGTAGTAGCTAACGAGGGTAGGTGGGTCTTTTCTGTAAGATCTGTTCTATGCTTTTAGTTTCCTGTGTCGAAAGATGTGTCACTCATGGACAGTCAAACGAAGAACAAGAAGATGAGGAACTACTTTCTGGAGTTGTTTTGCAAGGTAATGTAGAAGAAAATAACGTGGATGATGTAACAACACGACTTAGGTGGAGAATTGATTGTTTGATTACTTAGAATTCAATTGATTCGTGATAACTACGTGTGTGTGGTCTGTCCAGTTCGCCGAGGACGAGCCGTGCGTGTACGTGTTGGACCAGGCTCACTTTGTGGATCGATCCTCATTGACCTTCCTGCTCGAAGCATGTGAAAAAGCCTCGGTTCTGGTGTGTATGGCCCTTCTCCCCCACACCAGTCAGAGCGGGCCCTTCTCGGAGCTTAGCCGCATCATTAAGGACCCCCGGACCCTCTACCTTAACCTGCCTGGGTTGGAGCCCCCCGTCATCGCCCAGCTAGCCTGCCAGATCCTGGGGGTGGTCCGCATCCCTAGCGAGGTGGAGCTGTACGTGTACACGAACACACACACACACACTGTGTTAATATACATATGTTACACATATCGACTCGCCGAGGGTGTCTCGGGGGGGAGTTGGGAGTTTCACACCTCACACACGTTCAGGTTACCCACTTGTACATACAGTGAAACAGGACAAATATAAGCACCCCAATTTGACCTTTGACCCCTCAAAGACAACTGAAGCATCGAATTCCAGAGGAAGTAAAAAGTCATTTATTTGAATGTACATTTTTGAATTGGCTTGTCGACTCTATAGCAATTTTTTAAAGACTCATTCTAAGGCTGTCATTGTCTCAGTACATTAATATTTCACAGAAGAAGCCGGAGTTACCTCATGAAAACATGCCATGTATCAATTAAAAGTGTCATCTGTTTTATAGGTTCCTAGTGGAGAGAAGCCATGGAGTTCCATACTACTGTGAGGAGCTCTTGAAGAGTCTGTATCTGGGAAATCTGATCGTGATCGAGGAGGTGGAGGGGGAGGATGAGGCTAAAGACGTAGACATCCTGTTCCCTGAGCCCACCCTGGTGGTACACTGCTCCAAACCCAGCCAGGTGGGGCAAGAGGAGGACGCCAGGGCCGGAGCGCTGGGTAGGAAGATGGATCTGTTGGCTGAAAATGTCTGAGTGGGAGGTCTCCCGGCCTATTAACACCCTTGTCTGTGAAACGGACAGACCTATTGGCTGAGAATATATGAGTGGCAGGTTTCCCAGCCAATCAACACCCTTGTTTGTGAAACACTAATGTTGCAGGTCCACCCAAGGCATCCATGTTGAAATCCCGCAAGATCACAGCCCTGGACCATTTTGTTGACCGTGCTTTGGTCTGTTTTGTCGGAGAAGCTGCCAAATTCCACGAAGTTCCCATCCCTCTGACATTGAAAGGTGTGGTATAGGGTTCCTGCATTCTGCCCCCAAACACAATGCAACCTCATCTCATTAGTCTTATTTGATAGAAATGACTCATAAATAAAACACTAAAATCATTAAGGATGTTTTCTGTTCAGGCATGTCTATTGGCCTACTAATAATAAGTTCCATTTAGCTGACACTTTTATCCAAAGCGACTTAGTCATGCATGCATACATTTTACATATGGGTGGTCCCGGGAATCGAACCCGCTATTCTGGCGTTGTAAGCGCCATTCTCTACCAACCAATCTACTAATGAAAGGGAATTCTATTCAGGCATGGCCCTGGCCCACCTAGACCACCTGCAGCCGGCCGACCAGATGGTGGTGAAGTGTGCTGCCATCATCGGCCAAACCATCACCACGCAGATGCTCATCAACATCCTGCCAGAGTCAGAAAACCCCGACAAGCTCAACCTGTCGCTCACCTCCCTGTTCAAGTCGGGCACGTTTGAGTGCGGCTCCAAGCCCAAGCAGTTTACCAAGCAACTCACCAAGGAGTCAGAGTGCTGGGACGCACTCAACTGCTACTGTGTCCAGGACAGCCAAGAAGACGTCCGTGAAGGTCAGTAGTGGAGCTGAGGCTAGCGCAGACAAGGACAACTTTCACTCTCTCTACCTCTCTCTGTCTCCCCTCTGACTCTCTCTACCTTCCTCCCCCCAAATCTATCTCCCACTCTCATGTATATTTCTCTCGCCCTTCCTCCTTCGCCCCCCCTCTCAGAAGTGTCAGGCAAGGCATCTGTGGACGGCGCGTGGCGCTGCAGGGTGATGCGTTTCTGTACGGCCCTGGTCAAGGAGACGGCCTACGAGCTGTGGCTGAAGGAGCAGAAGAGAGAGATCCACCAGAAGTGTGCCAGCTACCTCCTCAAGCAGGCCCACCGCTGCAGGGACTGCGGCATTGCCGAGTTCATCTTCGGCCACAAGGCGGCTATAGGGAACAACCTCATCGAGATCCACCCGAGTTTGCTCAACGTACAAGAGTCTGGGGAGGCCCTGTTCCTGGGCCAAAGTACACTGGGGCTCCCCAAGGGTGAGTGATGGACCCACTGACCTCTCCGCTAGAGAAGCACACGCAAGCTGAGAAAACGTACACAAACGCTCCCTGAGAGACAGACGCAAACACTCATGCTCGGCCAAACACACACACACACACACACAAACACTTCATGCAGATTGATTGACACTAGTGACGCTGTAACCAACTGATCTAAGTAACCATTGAGGGTTGATTTGACGTGTGCTGTTGCTGTTGTTCTCCTCTCCACCTCTCAGAGACTATACAACTGAACCAGGTCAGCCCTTTGCATCCCAACAGGTAAGGTTTTATATTCTACCCCTGGTCCCAGATCAGCTGGCCAGTAATACAAGTGGGCTGATTCCATAACAAATGTATTTGTGTGTTTGCGTGTGTCAGTGAGGAGGACGAGTTCTTGTTGAAACTAGATTCTATGGTGAATGAGTACAACACCACAGTGGACAGAACCAGGAAGTGTAGGTGTGCCCAGGTGACGGAGTGTGTGCTGTGCCCCATGGTGCGCCACTGCACAGGCGTGGGCGACGTGCCCAAAACCTTTTATTACCTGCTAGAGACTGCCGCAGCATCGGCTTACCTCTCCAACAACCTCAAGGTGTGTGTGTGTGTGTGTCCTTTACACTTTTTTCTGATCTGTTCATGCTCATACAGAAATTCTCTCTCTCTCTCTCTCTCTCTCTCTCTCTCTCTCTCTCTCTCTCTCTCTCTCAGGCCCTGTCCTATTTAAACGAAGCCAAGATCATACTGGATAATCTGAAAGTGGGCAAGCCGGCCTTTGAGACTGCCGACCCGAAAGTCAAAGTGAAAATCAACAACTTTGAAAGAGCCTGTATTTTCCGTCTCAGAGGGGAGGTAACAGTTCACTGAAATGATATTTATGATCTCAAAGGATAAGGATGATTTGAATGTATACAAAATAGTGCTTTTCTCAAACTAAAGTGTTTAGTTTGTTGTACATGTAGGTGTTGTACAACACAGGCCAAATCGAGGAGGCTGAGAGCATGTTTTCCAGCGCCCTACGGCTCCTGAACAGACGTCTCCCTACGAACCGCGTGGCCATGTCCCTGAAGTATGTCTGTGAGAAGATGAAGAGTCTGTGCTACAGATTCAAGAACCCTGACAACCCTGGGTGTGTTCTATGTTCAACAAGCCCCTATAAAGATTAAACCAATTTTATACACAGCAAGCACTATAATATCAACTATTTTCAGTTTATTGACGACAAAATAATACAACATACCGCAACCTACAATTAAGTCATTTATCTGCATTCAACTCAAACAGTAAAACAGTTTTATAAAGATAAACTCTAGCACAGTGGTGATGTAGGCGCTCCACCATCAATTGAGTGGATCTTACAATCGTGTGCATGCTCCACCTTTTATAAAGGTTTTGTTGTTTAGATGTTGTTATTGTTGTTGTCTTGGTGTCCAAAGAGAGAAGAAGCTGGCGTTCCTCCACGAGCAGATCTGCTGTCTGTCGTACATGTGGCAGATCGGCTGCATGAGGAGAGCTCCCAAGAACATGCTCAACGCATCGCTGGCCATCACTATGGAGATGAACTCAGCCCAGAAGAGTGCAGAGGAGACCAAGGTGGATTGTTTACTCTGCTTCTCTGTTTTTTACAGGGTTTGTTCGGTCAGTGGAAATCTCAAACACAATGTGGCTCAGTGTGTTGAGAGGGAGAGGGGGGAGAAAGAGAGACACTGTTCAGAGATTGATTAATCAGGAAATACAGATTATCTGACATTCTCTAAGTCTTCCATCCTCAAGAGAGTATACAGCAGGGATAAATAAAAGCACCCGTGGGCTGCCAGTTGGGGAACCCTGGTATACATTCACCCCTACACTCTTCCACATCCCTCTCACTCGCAGACACACCACCTCTGTCTATAGATCATCTTCTCGTGCATCGACTACCTCCAGTATTGTCAGCTGAATGGCCAGGACGACCGGTGTAAGATCTATGAGAGGATGCTGTGTGGAACCTGTGTTGAGCTGCCTGACTGCATGGAGGGCCTGATCCTCACCAGCTACTTCATACGCTCCCTCTCCATCGTCAAGCTCTGCTCCGGAGCCCTGCACGACTCCATCCAGTATGGTGAGGAGAGGAGTGGATGTGTGTGTTCGGTTTAAACAAATAAGTGTGTAAGCAAGCGAGACAGACGGAGAAGAAATAAATAGCAAAAAAGTTTCAGTATTGAAAGTAGTTCTACTTCTCAGGTCTCCGAGCAGAGCAGATCAGCAAGCTGACGAACCGCCGGGGCCTGGACATGTTGGTGATCTCTGTCCTTCACACACCCCTCCTTCTCACACAGAGGTGAAGCACTACTTCTACTTGTTTCTTTTACTGGGATGTGTACCTTATCTACTGTTGAATACTATGATACCCAGGTATGAGGAGTGTGTCCAGCTGATGCAGAGTCTGGAGTACCTGGGAAACAGGACCCGCATCAGCACGGCTAAAGGCTGGTTCTATGCAGGCTGCTTTGACTTCCTGCTCTACTCAGGCAAGTTGGATATTCCATCACTGTGGGACACCATCTCCACGTGACATATCTTAGTTAATGAACTAATGGAGAATAATTATAAATGCCATTTAGTTTTTATCCAAAGTGACTTAGTCATGCGCGCATACATTTTACATATGGTTGGTCCTGGGAATCGAACCGCCGTTGCGAGCTCCGTGCTCTACTAACTGAGCTACAGAGGACCACTAGCATAGGTTGGGTCTCATGGTGTGTGTTCCAGGCTTTGCCTTCCGTCCGTTTGAGGAGTGCTACACCTTTGTGGAGGAGTCCCAGTCAGACCCTAACCTGGTGGCTGACAAGAGTCTGATGATGAACCTCTACTCTGCTCTGGCTCTGTGGTCAGTGGACTGATAGAAGTGTTATGAGTAGAGCGCACATGATTATTTTCTCTACTTGCCAGAGAGGCATTTCTGTTCTACATAACATATTTCTAGCTAAACGTTCTACAATGTTTTGCCTTTCAAAATGCAGCCCTAAGCTATACTCTAGTCCACCCTACTATCTTTGCTGTCTGTGTGTGTGCGTGTGTCCCGTTCGGCCTAGGTATGCCCGTCTGTGTGAGTGGGAGAAGGCCTGTTTCTTCTACACCAAGGCCTGTGGAGTGACCCGACAGGCTCCCTCATCCATCCACTCCATCAACGGCGTGGTCATGTTCCTGGAGTGTCATGTGCTGCTGTTCAGAAAGGCCCTGGTGGAGCACAACCAACACATCAAAACCATCTACCAGAGCACACAGAAGGTAGCCTAGCAACGGGTAGCCTAGCGACGGGTAGCCAAGCGACAGGTAGCCTAGCGACAGGTAGCCTAGTGACGGGTAGCCTAGCGACAAGTAGCCTAGCGACAGGTAGCCTAGTGACGGGTAGCCCAGGTAGCCTAGCGGTTAAGAGCGTTGGGCCAGAAACCGAAAGGTTGCTGGTTTGAATCCCCAAGTCAGTCGACTTGAAAAAGCTGCCGTCGTGCCCTTGATCAAGTCACTTAATCATAATTGCTCTGGATAAGAGCATCTGCTAAATGACTAACATATATGCATGAACAGGTTTATGCACACGCTCACACACACTCACATTAGGACGCTCTGTCTTTCTCTCAAGCTCTCCCTCGCGCACATATGCTTTCACATGCCCCCACACACACAGTTGTGTATAATGTACCTTTAGAAAACTCACACAGCCAAATGATAAATGTTTTCCCTGAAACTGTCCTAATAGCCATAGTATTTCTTATGCAGCACTTCACAGAGTTCAACCGGAAGTACTCGACCAGCAAGATGTACGCGCCCCGGGTGCTGCACCTCAGAGCTTACATGTACGTGCTGGCGGGCCACGAGGCTCTGGCCAACGCCATCCTCAACAAGGCTTTAAAGCTGTGTCAGCAGCACGGCAACAAGCTCGAGGAGAGCTGGATCACACAGAACCAGGTACAGTACTGGAGGAAGGGCCTGAGATGACAAAACTCACACACACACAAAATCAGGCAGGATGTATTGGATGCATGGCTCATCTCACACACAGTCGCACACACTGTGTAATGAGTATTCACAGGAGGCTGCTGAGAGGGGGACGGCTCATAATAAATAATGTCTGGAATGGAGCGAATGGAATGACAGACACCTGGAAACCATGTTTGATACCATTCCACTGATTCCGCTCCAGTCATTACCACGAGCCCGTCCTCCCCAATGAAGGTGCCACCAACCTCCTGTGATGTGTATGCAGTCATCACACACACAGAACAGAAACCTCAACCACATGCATTTAGAAGACTGCAGTTACACGTCGTATACCATGTAGTACAAGCCAGTGGAGGCTGGTGAGGGGAGGACGGCTCATAATAATGCCCGGAATGGAGTGGTTGGATTGGTATCAAACACGTGGTTTATGTGTATCATGCCATTCCATTAACTCCATTCCAACCATTATTATGAGCCGTCCTCCCCTCACCAGCCTCCACTGTAGTAGATGTATTTTCCCCTTGATAGCCTACACAAGTAGTGCGTATTGGTATGTGTTATTTATTTATTTAAGGACATTTCTAATATGTTGTGAATATTCTCTGTCTACCTCTTCAGATTTCGTGGTTCGGCGTGTTCAGGCAGAGTACCAGCAACTGGTTCGCTTCCACTTTGACCATGCCCAGCTGGGAGGAGGCTAGGGGGATGGACCCAGAGGAGCTGGCCCATACCCGCTACACCCTAGTGGGTGTGGGGGGCGAGATCTGGGCTGACAACTCCAGCCTGCACCTCGCCCCAAAGGCAGAGGACACCCAGCTCCTCAAAGGCCAAGGATAGGGACCCAGTTCCTTTATTGAGAGTGTGGAGAACACTGTATATAGGGAAAGCTATTGGAGCAGATAGGAAGGAAGTAAGGTCATTGGCGATTTGGTTTTGAACTGTGATGTGTTAGGGGTTAATGAGTGTTGGTATCATTTCATCTCGATCAGAAGTGGATGGCCAAGATATGAACTTTCACCAAATGAAAGGATGTTTCAGTCACTTTATTGTTTCCTACATTTCTCTCTCTTTCTGTCGTATAACAAATCACATTTATAATAGAACAACAAATATCTGAATTTATCATTTTCCACAGATGAGTCGATAAACTCTTAAACATAAACTTGTCTTCAGCTATCAATACTAAATTTAAAGGCAGATTTCCACAAGTAAAGTGGCCAAAATTTGATATTGATATTGATCCATTCTTATTTCTCTAATAAGTAAAATCCATCAACACAGTACAATGGGATAGACGTCAACGACATAAAAACCACGAGTTTTCACTTACCCCAATTCAAAGTTTTTAGTAACATATTAGTAACACTTTACACATGAATAAAATATACTATGTATAGTACATCGTTAAGAGTCTTCACTTTATTACATTTTGCCCTTTCTCACAAAGCTATTATTGCATTTCTATCAATTAACCACAACAGCCGGTAGAAAGACACTGCTAAGTTTGATTCACCTCGGTGCAGGTGTTTAAATACAGTTACTGGTAGTTCAGAATCAGAACACAACATCACTTTGTAGGTGTCAAACAAACTGGAATGCAGGAGAAGATATCACATAACGTACCGACAGGGTGACTGGAACAGTATGCCGGTAAGACACATTTGTATGCCCGTGGAACACACATGTACAGTGCCTTCCTGAAAGTATTCACACCCCTTGACTTTTTCCACATTTCGTGTCACAAAGGGATTAAAATGAATTTAATTGTAAAATTCAAATCTATTAATAATTTTAAAAAATACAGTAATATATCTTGATTAGATAAGTATTCAACTCCCTGAGTCAATACATTTTAGCTTTTCATTTTGAATGAATTTGTTAATTTCAAAAAACAATTCCACTTTGACATTAGAGGTTATTGTTTGTAGGCCACTGACCAAAAAATCAAAATGGGGAAAAAGTCAAGGGGTGTGAATACTTTCTGAAGGCACTGTATCTCTACATGGTCATCAAACGACTTCAAAGACAATTTGATCGTTAAAACCAGAGATCCTATAAATTACTACATGGTGTTCATTGAAAGTCTATGGTTAAAACCCTAAAGGAATCACATTCCCAATAGGTACAGAATGGCAGGGCTATGCTAACTGGAATGTAATGGTCCCCAATGCCTGAAATATAACACTGGCCTGTAATGGAGAAAGAATACTATCAACAAATCTTCTGGAAAATGGCAGTGAAAATTTTTACAAATGAGATTTCAAGAAAAAAACTTGTACATTTAACACTTTAATTTGATACATATACAGTATACTGTTTTCGTATCGTTAAGTGCAGAGACCCGACAGTGATGTCAAATTACAAAACTAAACACATCGATTATTCCATGAACAAGATTTTCGTTGTATACTGTAATTTACTTTTTTTAAAGGATTACTATGCTGAAAAAAATAGAAAAAACATACAAAATACAAACGATTCCATTAAAAAGTAAGGTTGCTTTAAAAACTATTTGGTTGAGACAGATGTAGGATCTTAATTTGATCACCCTGTTGCAGAAATACTAAACCTGTAGTGTATTTACGGTTTAAAAAGCCGTCTGAAGTTTTGTAATTTCCGCGTAAAAATGTCAGACTTGATTTTACCTTATGAAAATATGTTCAGCCCTTACAAAAATGTCCATTAATTATAATCCATACTTCAGGATTATTTTCCTGCTGTAGCAAACCTGCTCAAATTAAGATCTTACATCTGTCATAAATTGGCCCACGGGTAGATAGACATTATAATATGAATTCCTTGCTTCCTCTGTTGCTGGTATCACCATACATTGACATACATAGAAAATAATCACAGTTAATGTTTGTTGGTTCCTCCATAGGGTAACACTGTTTCTAAAAGATTTACACGAGTTGCACACACACACACACAGTCTTACATGACGAGAACGCATGGTGCAGCACAGTTCAGAGGTGGTCGAGTGTGGCACGTTAGGAGTTATTTTCCACAGAACGGTGACGAAGCCGGTATGGATCACAAACTCGTCTCTCTGTCCAACTTTGAGTCCTTCCTCTTTTGTCTTCTCTCGCAACCACTGGAAAACAAAAGGCTATGTGTCACAAACAGTATTAGAGGAGACACTACATACAGTATACCACTGAACTGACCAGCTGGATGGCATTGTGTATTGGAGCCCTGCATGGCAGAAGTGTCGCGCACTCCATTGACTTGGGGTATTATTACCATCATGCATAACCACCCTAGTGATGCAGTTGTCCCCAACCACCACAGAGGCAAACCACACCAGAGCATGCGGTGTGTGTGTGTGTGTGTGTGTGTGTCTGTCCACCATACCCATGCATTCACATTCCCCAAACCAGTGAGCATGAAACATTAAAAACAAAGAGAGACGCCTTGGGACATTTGTTTAGACCTGAGTGCCAACTTTGAGTTGGTGGTTTCTACTGTGGATCTTTACGGGTCAAGAGATAATAGGTTGCTCCAGGGTACTTAAGACTGAAGTCCCACACTCAAACTACAGGCACACTTGCACGACAAAAGACCATCACGTTCATATTGGCACCTCCACATCATACAATGATAAACTGCACATTGGTTCTAGAAAACTGCAATGGAGGGACAAGATACGTAACACCATGCCACGGAGGATTGGGATTCACTTACCTTTGGGATAATGAGCTCCTGAGAGGTTAGGAAGGGGAGCTTATGATGGGAATGGAATGAGAAAGGATAGGAGTCAAGATAGAAGTTAATGACCATCTATATCTCTACAACGAAGGGCAGGACAAAATCCACCTTTGATATCCACATGAAATATGTTTTACAGTATTCACACCATGAACAATAGAAAACAGGACAGTAGTTGAGATTGGACAAGTAAATGGCCTGCGGCTAATATACAGGTCCAATAAATAGATGAAATGGCATTTTTGGTGAAACGTTGATATCGATTGATTGATTGGTGGACATTCCAAACCTTTTGGAGCTTGGCTCCTTCTTGGCGCTGTCACTGGGACTAATACTATTCCACACGTTCCCGAAGGAGCCTTTGGACATCTCGTCGGAAATGTTCACCGTCGCGGGATCGCTCCTACAGAACACAAAAACCAAGGGTGCTCTGTCAGTCACTGCAGGTTCTCATGGTCAAGACATCCTCTGAAACGTGTTGATGCTTAGGCCCTGATCTTGAATTAGTTGAAATCGTTTTTTTTCTGTTGCTGGCTCTAAAAAAAGTGTGCTTGTGCCGCGGTATTGACACAACTCATGCGCAACATGGCCCTCTATATAGTTAGTCACCAAAACCTGTACCAGGTTTTTTTTTTTTTAAACTAACTTTTTAGTGCCCACAGTCTCTGGGTGTTTCGTTAGTTGGACTTACTTGTAATTTCCTTCCAGTGGCAAAGTAACTATCCCCTCCTCCTCCACTATAATACTGGGCTCATCCTGGAGAGAGAGAAATGAAAAAAGTGACTGTTAAAATCACACACTATTGCACCACAAGCCCAGATGATTGATAGAGTCATAATGTGTTAACATATCTGTATGGCTTCAATATGTTTAAGAGCACCAAGTACTGTACACCTCTTCTTCTCCTTCCTCTAGTTTCTTCTTCTTCCACTCAGGCATCAGGTCGTCCAGCCAGCTCAGCTCCTTCTTGGTGAACATGAAGTCCAGAAGCTTACGGATGAACACCAGAGCCAACACCTAGAGAAGAGAAGCACTTCTCCTTACATTCTCCTCCTGTCAACCCAGTGTGGTGAATGACGTCGACACAGGCTGTACCTACTCTACGTAAAGCTTAAGGTGAATACCGAATTCAATATAAAAGCTAAATAAATGCCAACATACTCAGACATAACGTCTCTTTCTCAATCGCTCTCTCGTGCACACGCACACACACACACAACCCCCCCCCCACCACCACCACCACCAACACGCCCAAATACACCCAAATACAACCCCACCGTCCACACACACACACACACGTTACCATCATGGGGAAGACGATGGCATAATTTGAGGTCTTGATGACCCACAGCAGGACCAGGCAGCTGAGCTGGATGATGGTGAAGAGGTGGACCTTCCTCAGGGGGACGTGTCTCAGGTAGATGAAGTCTGGCTGGTGCTTGGCCGGCATGCCAAACAGCTTGAGACGGTCAAAGAACTGGATACCTCTCAGCGAGGACGCTCCCATGTACAAGAACACTCCATACAGTACAGGCATGGGGATAAACTGGAAACAGACAGACAGCTCTCCATTTAGTCTTCAACAGTTACTGTATGTATGCTCATGCACGTGCGCTTGTGAGCATGACTGTGCTAAAGTGTGTGTGTTGTAACTGATCTCATGTATATCTGAGGTCTGCCCTTTGACCTCGCACCTCCCTCACCTTGAGGACAGAGGTCATGAAGACGGAGCAGCCCATGAGTAGGAAGATCATGAGGCCGGTGAAGCGCTGCTCTCTGATCCCCAGGAACTTGGGCTGTTCCCCGGGGGCCGAGCACTCTGACTCCAGCTTCAGGCTGTTGACGTGGGAGATGGAGAGCACGGTGGCCGCCACGAACCAGGGCAGGCCCATCACAGAACACACCCCCAGCATCACTCCCACCACAAACAGGTCCAGGTGGTAGCCACAACCCTTCTGTTGATGGACACCAGAGATGTGGGGTTATGGCATCCATATTGCTATTATATATAATACATGAACAATAAGGAGATATACTGTTCACATCTTTAGTTATGGAGAAATGAGGAACAGTAATCAAGGCTTTAGTTGAAAAGCCAGCCATAGCCCTTGTCCACAAAAAATGTTTGGTCAAAACCCCAAAATAGAATCAGCCTTTAGGGCTTTGACTGTTCATTATATTGTAATAATGACCGGTTACATTTTCAATTTCACATTTTAGCTGTAAAAGCTGACAGTACAATGACTTGAATTGGCAGCCATCACCTTCAGTTTGTGCTCCTTCCTGTTGATGATAACAGCAGTGATCTGTTGGTCCATGAAGATGAGGATGGTGCAGAGCAGCGCAGGGAGGACCGCGATTATGGTGGTCCACCACGGGTTGCGTCCTATTGGGTTCACGATCCAACCACGGTCGTCTCTGGTTGGCTGTGGGAGGGAGTGAACATGATTTGTGTGTGTGTGAGTGTGGTGTGTGTGTGTGTGTGTGTGTGTGTGTGTGTGTGTGTGTGTGTGTGTGTGTGTGTGTGTGTGTGTGTGTGTGTGTGTGTGTGTGTGTGTGTGTGTGTGTGTGTGTGTGTGTGTGTGTGTGTGTGTACTCACCTTGAACTTGTTGGGGACCTGCAGTTTGGGTGAGGGGATTCCCAGGGCATAGTCCACTAGGACCATGGTAAGGATGGTGATGAAGACAGCAAAGTCACTGATCTGGGCTCTCACCTGAAGAGCAAGAGAAACTCACAGTCAAACTAGGACCTGAGCTTATGGCCAATCTCCTATTGCTCAGTGTCATTTGAATACAAATGAATTGTCTGCTTTGTCTGTAGTCTTCACTTGTCTGCACGGTTGTTCACATCCATCGTGTTCAGGTCGTTGTCGTAAAAGACTATGTGTTCTCAATGACCTACCTGGTTAAATAAAGGCAAATAGTCATAATCATTATAATGATAAAGTGCAAGTAAATGTAGGATCTCTTAGATGCCACAAGGAGGCATCAATATACTACAAAATCTATTCTTACTCATGCGGCACACAGCACTCATTGACACATCATCGAAATAGAATGGGTAGATTTTCATATTATGACGCACCAGTAGGCGGTTTAACACTGATACATCCACCAAAGCCTGAGAGATTATTTGGCAAGCATCAATCAATAAAATATCATTGAAATCCCTGCACATGTGGCTACCAGTCCACATTCCTCGCACTCAGGAAGCCTGAGGTGTAGATGGACGTGCCTTGGTGGGGAAGTAGCGGCTGGTCTTGAACTCCTTGAGGAAAGCGGACATGAAGACAGTAGAGAAGAAGAGGACCACGGACCAGAAGAGGACGTCAGGAATGTAGGGTCCGTGGGGGCCACAGGCGCTGCCCTCAAACTCCCCCCGGAACACAAAGCACTCCTACAGCAGATACAGAGAGATATGTGAGTGGAACTCCATACCCCATGTATTTCCTATGAAGTTAACAGGATAGACTGGCCATCTTGTCTACTACAACTACATACTGTGTATTAACAGTACTACATTCAAATATCAACATGCTACTCATTCATACTGAGAAGTCATCATCTAATGCACAATCGCGCTTGTTCCCCACTATTTGTTTATGTTTATAGAGCGCATCCCCTATTCTGATTATCAGCTGTTGTCAAACACACGTGGGTGTGAAAAGACGATTCTCTTCCTCAACAGTGTGCAGCAAAGTCTACTAGATGAAAAGCCGAACTGAGTCTGACATCCTGCCATTTAAAGCATGCATATTTATTTACATTTCACATACAATAAAACTTTGTATTTTTGCATACCCAAAAAGTCTACTATTTAGAACGCAAGTATGGGTATTTGGACACGGCCACTGTAAGGTATAAGTTACCTAGATAGGAAAGATAATAAGACCCAGTCGAAGTTATCCTCTGGTCCCAGATCTGTTTGCAGATAGCCAACTCTTACTGTATGGTTGCCACAACCATAGGCTTTACACACTTAACAGATCTGGAACCAGGCTAATTGGAAATGCATTGGCACACTCAATGTTAGGTCAAAGGTTTGTACATGCTGCACAGTGCTTATATTCTGTAGTACTCCACCACTGACATGTCATAGGAATGGCTCCACTATAAATATATTTCATGTCCTCTATGCACTGATTTGGACAGAATCAAAGTGCATGAGTGACTGGCCAATGCTGAATCATGTCTGTGTGAACCCAGTCATTCATGTACGCTCACATGCACTTTGGATTGCAGTCACATAGTGTGTGTGTGCGTGCATGCAGGTGTGCATACAGTATGTGCGTGCATGTGTGTGTGCATATGTGTGACAGAGTCACAGTGAATACTAAAAGAATGCTCTACGGTGACTGTTTCTCTATGGTGACTGTACATGGTTAAATCCTGTTGAAATCCTGCCTACATGTCTTTAATCCTGTCACGCTGTTCTGTTCCCTCTGGGGAAACACATTGTACTATCCCTATAGCCTCACATCCCTCTCCAGGGGGCGGCTATTACACCATGAAAAATACACTATATGTATACAATATAATATGTGTCGCAATTTGCTGATGAGTGATGTTTTAGAAGTAATTGAGTAAGGAGTGTTAGCTACATTTTACACATTTAACTAGGCAAGTCAGTTAAGAACAAATTCTTATTTATAAATGACGGCCTACCAAAAGGCGTCCTGCGGGGACGGGGGTTGGGATTAAAAATAAAATAAAAATACGACAACACGACAAGAGAAACAACACTACATAAAGAAAGCCCTAAGACAACAACACTACATAAAGAAAGCCCTAAGACAACAACACTACATAAAGAAAGCCCTAAAACAACAACATAGGAAGGCAGCAACACATGACAACACAGCATGGTAGCAACACAACTGGACAACAACATGGTAGCAGCACAACATGGTAGCAGCACAAAACACGGCACAAACATTATTGGGCACAGACAACAGCACAAAGGGCAAGAAAGTAGAGACAACAATCATGTATCAATATTACTTCAGGGGGTGGTTATTGGTCAATAGTCCCCCATGGTGCCTGACCCTGCACTGCACTGTAATACTTCTGACCTCTAGAAGTTCATGTGATGATTGCTCAGTGCAGCTGGTGCTCTGCTACAGAACGAGGTGGGTCAGTTACCTTACAAAGCATGGCTTCATCCCCCTGAACCCAAGAGCTTTTAGGCTTCAAACCCCTCTTTACCTTGACCTCCATGCTCGTCCAGTTGACCTCTGATGCAGTGATGTTCCTGTCCTCCCAGTACCTCAGAGTGGAGTTGCTGGGATCCTTTGGCTCCACACACGCACACCTACCAGAGCACAACACACATATGCATGGGAACACACACACACACACACACACACACACACACACACACACACGAGTAGACACACACTCTTCATGTTCCAGCCTCAGTCTACACATGTCAACACACCTATGTCCTCTACTATATAAGTTGTTACACCTCAAAAAGCACAAGAAAGAGGATTTTGACGCCCACTGTCTCAGATTGTTCTGAAATCATTTTTGTAGTTAGAAACGGATAAGATTAGCGTTCCTGAAATATTATTTTGTTGAAATATAATTTGATCTCTGGGAAATTACAGGATTGCACCAAAATTGGCCATTTTAATTTATAGGACTTATATGGGCAAAATCAATTTTGTTTTATACCTATAGTAGCAAAGAAAATGTTGTGATCCATTTAATAAACACAAGAGACCAGCAAAATGGATAAAGGGGTGTGGTGGCAGTAGCAGGAACAGCTCCATCTAGTGGGCAAAACTTGGTATGTACACACTAATTTATGGTATAGAATACAAGTGACTTCAATTACTAATTTCTCTGAACAATGGGGAAACGACATCACCAGATTCACAGGGAATACATTCAAAATAATGAAGAAACAATACTCCAAGCAGCAGCTCCGTACTGTGTGTCAGACATAGAGAACTGGTACTGTATACTGGTTGTTGGGATGAGTTCGGTGTGGGATGTTGGGGTTCCGTGGATGGCTTTTATTGGATTCCTCATGTCTTACTCTTTGTTATGAAGAATTATGGTCCAAATCGGATGTTAGGTACTATATTTATTTAAGATTATGTGAATCCTATAAATTAAAACAGCCAATTTGGTGTGCAATCAATTACCTTAATTTCTCAGAGATCAAATTATATTTAGACAAAATAATGTTTCAGGAATGTTAATATCTGTTTCTAACTACAGAAACAATTTCAGAACAATCTGAGATGGTGGGTGACATGGCTTGACGAAATGACATGGAATGACCCATAAGGATTCCTCTCTATGACTTCACCAATGTACGGAAAACATGAGCTTTGACCGTACATTACATCGACTTGGAACAATTACATCATGTATTAATGTATGTCCCTGGGTTTACACATGGGATTATTCAGCCTACTGCAATAATCTTGTAGCATTACCAAAAAACTGGATAAACTGCCCATATTGCCCATCTGTGCTTTGATGATGTAGCTAGCTAACACTAAAACTGTGTACAGGACTCTGGTTTACTGTCTGTGTTTTGGCCCCAAAAAATGGACTGTTTTCCACCTGCAGTATTGTAGGTGGAGTACTCCTTACACTTACGAATGCTACTTAACCTCTTAGAGCTCTAGGGGCGCTATTTCATTTTTGGATAAAAAACGTTCCCGTTTTAAGCGCGATATTTTGTCACGAAAAGATGCTCGACTATGCATATTCTTGACAGTTTTGGAAAGAAAACACTCTGAAGTTTCAGAATCTGCAAAGATTTTGTCTGTAAGTGCCCCAGAACTCATTCTACAGGCGAAACCAAGATGATGCATCACCCAGGAATTAGCAGAATTTCTGAAGCTCTGTTTTCCATTCTCTCCTTATATGGCTGTGATTGCGCAAGGAATGAGCCTACACTTTCTGTCGTTCGCCCAAGGTCTTAGCAGCATTGTGACGTATTTGTAGGCATATCATTGGAAGATTGGCCATAAGAGACTACATTTTCCAGAGGTCCGCCCGGTGTCCTTTGTCTAAATTTGTGCGTAATCTTCAGGTGCGGGCATTTTCTCCTGGGATTCAGGAGAGAAAGCATTTTTCCAAGAACGATGTATCAATGAAGAGATATGTGAAAAACACCTTGAGGATTGATTCTAAACAACGTTTGCCATGTTTTCAGTCGATATTATGGAGTTAATTTGGAAAAAAGTTTGCGTTTTGAGGACTGAATTTATGGATTTTTTTTGGTAGCCAAATGTGATGTATAAAACGGAGCTATTTCTAATACACAAGGAATCTTTTTGGAAAAACTGAGCATCTGCTATCTAACTGAGAGTATCCTCATTGAAAACATCAGAAGTTCTTCAAAGGTAAATGATTTTATTTGAAGGCTTTTATGTTTTTGTTAATGTTGCGTGCTGGATGCTAACGCTAATGCTAACGCTAAATGCTAACGCGAAATGCTAACTCTAGCTAGCTACTTTTACACAAATGATTGTTTTCCTATGGTTGAGAAGCATATTTTGAAAATCTGAGATGACAGTGTTGTTTACAAAAGGCTAAGCTTGAGAGATGGCATATTTATTTCATTTCATTTGCGATTTTCATAAATAGTTAACGTTGTGTTATGCTAATGAGCTTGCTGATAGATTTACACAATCCTGGATACAGGGGTTTTTTCATAGCTAAACGTGACGCAGAAAACGGAGCGATTTGTCCTAAACAAATAATCTTTCAGGAAAAACTGAACATTTGCTATCTGAGAGTCTCCTCATTGAAAACATCTGAAGTTCTTCAAAGGTAAATTATTTTTTTGAATGCTTTTCTGTTTTTTTGTGTAAATGTTGCCAGCTGAATGCTAATGCTAAATGCTACGTTAGCCATCAATACTGTTACACAAATGCTTGTTTTGCAATGGTTGAGAAGCATATTTTGAAAATCTGAGATGACAGTGTTGTTAACAAAAGGCTAAGCTTGAGAGCTAGCATATTTATTTCATTTCATTTGCGATTTTCATGAATAGTTAACGTTGCGTTATGGTAATGAGCTTGAGTCTGTATTCACGAACCCGGATCCGGGATGGGGAGATCAGAAAGGTTAAACAAAGAAGTCCAATTTACTCCTACCACTACTAGTTCCACTTAAGATTAGCGGTAGTTAGTGGGGCACTGGTTCCATTAATGAGTACACTCTTAGAAAAAGGGTTCCAAAAGAGTTCTTTGGCTGTCCCCATAAGATAACCCTTTTTGGTAGGACCCTTTTGAGTTCCATGTAGAATCCTTCTGTGGAAAGGGTTCTTTCTACATGGTACCCAAATGAGTTCTACCTGGAACCAAAAAGGGTTCTTCAAAGGGTTCTCCCATGGGGACACCCAAAGAAGCCTTTTTAGGTTCTAGATAGCAGCTTTTTTATCTAAGAGTTAAGGTTAAGAGTACTAGTTTAATTTGTTGGCAGTTAAAGGAATACTACTTCCCCCTATGAGTACTACAAGTTTACTAGTTGCACTTAAAAGTACTGGTAGTTAGAGGAATACCACTTCCACTTACGAGTATTAGTTCCACTAACTAACATTATTTCCATGACTTACGAGTACTGGGTGAGTTTCTGCAGGTTGTTGTTCATGTTGATGGGGTAGTGTTCCCCCAGGTGGATGAGTTTCTCCAGGGCCTCGTAGATGAAGATGATGCAGATGAGCGAGGCGAAGGCCTCCTCTGTGAAGCGGGTGATGTAACAGACCAGGGAGCTAGCGTCTGTAGCCACCAGGAGCAGGCAGAGGAACGCCGTCCACAGGCCGATACAGGCCCTCAGGGAGAGGTAGGACAGGTCATAGTCCCTGTGGACAAACAAACACACACACACACGTGTAACTGGTGGGACGCGAACCCCCCCCCCCCCCCCCCCCCATCTCCCACTAGGAAGGCCAACGTCTTAACCTTTAGACCAAAAGGACATTTATTCATTTTTTATTTAACCTTTATTTAACTAGGCAAGTCATGCCTACATACATGGACACACACACACACACACACACACACACAATATGTGACTGCAATCCAAAGTGCGAGCGTGCATGAATGACTGGGTTCACAGAGACATGATCCAGCATGAGCCAGTCACTCATGCACGCACTTTGACTCTGTCCAAATCTTTGCAGAGAAGAAATGGAGTCACTGACATATTATATATATTTATAGTGGAGCCGTCCATATGAAATGTCAGTGGTACAGTGCTACAGACATTGTACCAAACACTGTCTGCCAATATATTTCAAATTAGCCTGGTTCCAGATCTGTTCGCATATATAGCCATAGTCATAGTACCTGTTGACAAACACACACACGTGTAACTGGTGGGACGCGAACCTCCATCTCCCACTCGGAAGACCAACGTCTTAACCATTAGCCCAAAAGGACATTTCTTCTTGGGCCGAGGTTGTCACCAATTTTCACACGAGTGACACACACGCACAAACACTGACAGCCTTAGAAAAACCCGTATACTTAAAGTCTTCCTGAATGCCAGGAACAACGTACTGTAGCCACGTCACAGTGATGAGAACACCTGAGACAACGTGACAACGTATCTGAAATGGGGCAAACTCACTTGCAGAACTTGAAGAGAATCTTCTCAAACACTAGAACAGGGCCTGTGCTGCCTAGGATGGTGAGAGGCTGCCCAGCGAACAGGGAGTAGGCTATCCCCGTCATGGAGGCTCCGAACAGCGACTCAATTGCACTCTGGCCAAAAGGGGAAGTGACAGTAATGGGTTAATGGACCACAGGTTACATAGCACTTTCATAATAACTGCATAGCAGTCTTTATTTGTTGAAGTCGGGGATCTACTAGGGGATACGGCAACCAAAACCTAGCTATCCGTTTAGTTCAGCTTCATCGGGACACCATCGTGCTTACCTAACGTGTGAATATGAAAGTGCTTTATTGTTGTGCAGAACTCCATCAGAAATCCAAAAACCAACAAACACATGAAGTAAGGCCTTCAGAAAGTCTGTTCTCCTGCCGTTCGTGACAACATGTTGTTAACGCAGCAAAGCCAACGCGTGTCATGTGGTATGAGCGGTGTGTCTTACTATGCGTCCCTCGGTGGCTTCCCCCAGCAGTCCGCCGAAGGTGATGACAGGAGACATGCAGGCACAGTAGAGGAAAAGGAAGGAGGCCAGACACTGCAGGCTCAAAGCGTCCGTGTAGTCAGACAGGTAGTGGGGCGCCTTGCGCTTGATGTCCATGAAGAACCCTCCAAAGAACCTGGACATGACACACACATTAGCGCATGTACACGTGCACACACACACACACACCACACCACACCACCTTAGTGAACCAGCATCAAATACCATATGAAGTAAAAAGGAGTCAAATCTGTTTTCCCTTTCATTTTTCCGTTTCAATGGAAGTGTATGCACCATAGTGTGTTTTTAAATGTTTATTTTTTTTAAACACATTCCCACACACTAGGAGGAGAGAGGAAACATCCTGATGGTAGAGGAAGCACATGGCGTCCTAGCCAGAGGCGGTTGCCGGGGTAACGGGGGGGGGCGTGACTTTGAGTGGTATTTCAACCGTGCGGGGATGGATGCTACGCTGTTGGCCCTCCGGGAGATCATAGCTCACAGCAGAACTGGGCTGCAGGCCAATCTACTGTACACGTCAGGATGAGTTCCTCAGAGACCTACTGTAGCAGGGAGCATCCCTTACAACTACATCACTTCAAAACCCACGACATACAGTATCCACTTACTACAGCTGCACATAGCCTACTGCCTCCCTCTAAATATACTGTATCACACTACTGCAGCTTCCTCCTCGCACTAGATACACTCTACTACACTACTGTAGAAACCCAAAACACATGACACCTACAATAAAGTATTGTTAATAAAGTTGTAACACTGTATTGTGAGTGTCCGTCAGTACTCATAAGCTACTGCTAAGAAGATACTAATACTTCATGATTTCATACATTATTTTGCACTGTTAAGTATTTATTAGGTATTTTCAGAGATTAGGCAACACTTTATTTACAGGATCAAAATGCTTATGAGCGAATGCTGTAGGCTATTAACTATTGAACTAATTATCGCCTATAAAACAGATTCAGGTCAGCACTTAGTTAATGCAAACTGCACAGTGCTCGTATTATAAGTGGACATGATTACATGGCGAACTAATAATAGCTAAATAAAAGATTCAAATCGGCCCTTAGTTAACGTACACAAATTGTACAATGAAGTGTTACCAAAATAGCTAAAGTGTTTTCGGCAGGGTCGTCGAGGCACATTTTAATAAGTGATGCTGGTCTTATGTCGGAAATTACGCATGGATGATTCCAAATGCATGTATCACACTGAATCAATCACAGCTATTTTTAGGAACGCAGAGCTTGAGGAATGAGAGAGAACAATAAGGATGTGTGTTTTTTTTAAAGGGTGGCTAGATGTACTGCTGGGGACAGTGAGAGCCGGAGAGGAGACAAACAGGGGACTGAAAGACAAAGACGGTCCACAGTGCTGTAGATCACACTCACAGTGCTTGCCGGCCTAATCTCAGCCCAAACACACACACCACTTCCCTTCAACTCACAACCACCACACACACACACACACTCAAACCTACCTTCCTGTGCGCTGTAGCTCTGGGCCTCCATGGCCACCAGGTTCCTCTGCTTCTCCCAGATCTCCGTTGGGTAGAGGAGGGACCTTGCGCTTTTCCTGTGTGGTAAAGAGTAGAGTTCAGAGGTCAGATGGAAAATAAATATTTATTTGCCAAAAATAGCTATATAATTTATTTTCTCCACTAGTAGGAATTGGCCTAAAATAGCCTGTCAGGCAAAACCTTCCTTCCAACAACACAGAGCTGATTTTTTTAAGGACAAGCCACCTGGCACGTACCAAAAACAGCTGATAATAGAAAAACAAAACAAATTGATTCGGAGGGAATTAGAACACGTCCTTGGGGTACACCAGCCGTTAAATCCGAGCACAATTCAGATTGGGTTTAGCCAGTGATGCAGTTGGAAGCAAACTAACAGATGATGGCACAGGGTCAGAGCATCTCAAAATAAGTCTCTGGTTAGGGGTGTTGTTATAGACACCACCAGGAAGAGGCTCACCTGAGAGGGCACGTTTTTGGGCGGCTCTATCCTGATGGAGGGGTCCCACTCCCCAGGTGGCAACACAGTCACCTGGTCCAGGAACTCATCGATGCCGGCCACCAGGTCGTTCCTGTCCTTGGCTTTATACGCCACGTCATGGAACACCTGGGAGGAGCAGAGAGGGAATGGGTTTAACCTGTATGTGTCATCATGAGCTGTTATTAAACTTGGCTAACATAACCAAAGGCCACGCAGGGAAAAGTACACACAGGACTACTGCAACGAGGCTACTTACCTCGTCTGTCATCAGAGTTGCGATGGATCGGCCAATCTCATGGTACTGTGGACCTTTTCCCAGAGGCCCCAGCAGAATGAACAGGAACCTGAGGGAGAACACAGAAGAAGGTTTTAACCATAGTTTTACCTGAATAGAGTGCATCCACTCAGGAACTTACCCAATGCAAAAACACCAGTCCCAATTTAGTTACGAACAAATAAAATTCATAGTATTAACCGCAATCATCATTAAACAACAATATTATAATAAAATGAAAGTGTGCGTGTCTCACCTGGTGGTGATGGGGACCTCAGCCAGGCCGTTGAGCAGCACGGCGGGACACAGACGGACAAAGGCCACCACGGGCTGCTCCAGGAACTCTAGCTCCCCCACCAGGACGTTGGATGCCTCTGCACCGGGGGGAATCTTCTTCATGAAGTGGAGGTCAATCTACAGACATGATAATCCTATTTAGCTAATAGGAGATAGGAAAATATGCTAAATAGGGTGGACTGAAATGAAGGCCAGGGGATCATGGATAGGCCCACTGAGAAATCTGTCATATATAGGCTACAGCAGATGTTTGGCTAGATACTGGGTTGTGACTAGAATCAGTGGGTTTATTATTCACTGAGCTACAGAGAAATGGCTAAACACTTTGAGTCGGTCACACAGCATAGTAAATGCACTGGTCTAACACATACTAACTGGTGGTTAGCATAGTCACAGTAATGTAGCTACTTGCTAATGTACTGTATGTCGATGAAAAGTAGCATTGTGCTTAGTGGAAACTTTTGGGTGACCTGGTAGCCAATCTTGATATTACAACAACCATAGGAGTTGGCTATACAGAACATAGAAATATGGTGCGACCAGGCTAGATGAGTGGGGCCTTAACTTGCTGAAGTCCACATGGCTGTTCTCCCGGCTGACATGTTCCTTGCCCTCTGTGGTGGCTGGCTGGGACTGGGGAGAGACAGTCTGACCTGGGAGACATCAGGACAGGAGAGAGCCAGCCTGTTAGTCACTCTCACTGGGCAACATCCTGCACAGTATTCAGATTAAGGCCTTCAGTGTAACACTATAATCTAGATGAAATTCATCAATTGATTAATCCTACCTAGATTAATGAAGGAATGAGGCCTTGACGATAGTCTTTGTGATCAAAACGATTGCACTTTCTAAGTTGAATTTGAAGTAGTACTATTCTACTTTTGAAGGTTTGGTACTGCCCAAGAGGTTAGAGAAAACACATGGAGGTTATTAATGGATAAACAGGAGGTAATGAAGTGGACACACACACACACTCACAGACACACACTCACACACACTCACAGACACAAAAGGAGAGAATGTAGATCGTAGTTGAGATATTAAATCAGACAACACAGCAAGTAACACAGAGACAATACAGCACAACAATCAGAAAAGCCACAATACTGTGATTGGTTGGTGTGTGATTGGTTGGTTGGTGTGTGAATGGTTGGTTGGTGTGTGTGTGTGTGATTGGTTGGTGTGTGATTGGTTGGTTGGTTGGTTGGTTGGTGTGTGATTGGTTGGTTGGTTGGTGTGTGATTGGTTGGTTGGTTGGTTGGTTGGTGTGTGATTGGTTGGTTGGTTGGTGTGTGATTGGTTGGTTGGTTGGTGTGTGATTGGTTGGTTGGTTGGTTGGTTGGTGTGTGATTGGTTGGTTGGTTGGTGTGTGATTGGTTGGTTGGTTGGTGTGTGATTGGTTGGTTGGTTGGTGTGTGATTGGTTGGTTAGTTGGTTGGTTGGTTAGCTCACCATTCTTGTCCATAGAGTGGGGCTCGGAATGCTTCTTGCCGATGTCGGCGAAGGAGCGTACGATGGGGATGCGGTTAGCCAGCTTCTTGTGGTTCTGGTGGTGGTGCTGCTTCAGGAGCGCCTCACGGATCCTCCTCCTCACGTCCTCCCCCACTGCGCCCGACACCTCATGCTGGTCCAAGACCATATCTGAGAGAACACACACATAGATTGGTTAGGGGTTGACTGCCTTGCTCAAGAGCACAACGGCAGTAGTTGGCACCTGATATTCTAACTATCTCTCCAGTTGCAGACTCACTCCCGCCAGATTTTCCCTGTCGACACTCGGATTTGAACCGGCAACCTTCTGGCCACCCTCCACTCCAGCACCACTCTACGTACCGGCGATCTCCTCCAGTGAGTTGGCCCTCATGTCCAGCAGCACGGTGCCGTTGAGGATGCAGCTCCTCAGCTCAAACAGGCTATGAAGAGACAGGGTGGCCACGTAGGGCTTGCTCCAACGCTCGCCTCCATCCTCCACGTCCTCCTCAAACTTCAGCCACCTACACACACAAACAGATACGCATAAGCCAGAAACGGACACCTGATTGGCTGTGGAGCTGGAGCGGGTTGTGCGATTGGTTACCTGGCGGTCTCCTTCCACTCTGCATCCTCGCCCTCTCTCAGGCAGATCTCATCCAGCTCAGTGAAGAGGGCGTGAGATATGTGCTCCTCGTCACCATCCTCAGTGCCCAGCAGGAACTGCACCCTCTGGGCAGGAGTGTCTGCTGTAGAGGGGTAGTGGAGGAGGAGGAGGAGAGAGTTGGGGATGTGGAGGGGGGGGAAAGAGAGAGGGTGGAAAATGAGAAAGAGAGAGAGGGTGGAGAGAGAAAGAGAGAGAGAGAGAGAAAGAGAGAGAGAGAGAGAGAGAGAGAGCGAGAAAGCGCGAGAGAGAGAGAGAGAGAGAGAGAGACAGATAGCGAGACAGATAGCGAGAGAAAGAGAGTGAGAGAGAAAGAGAGAGAGAGAAAGAAAGAAAGGGATAAAAAAGAGAGAAAGAGAGAGCGAGCGAGAGAGGAGTGCAGAGAAGTGGTGTGAAGAGACGCCAATCAATGTAGCCTGGGTGCCAGTCTGATCTGCACTCTTGCCAACGGTCTGGCCTCGCGGCAATCTCAACGTTCATTATGCAGACAAATTTTGTACGGGGTCACCGATTTAGTTTAAGAAATTTGACATGAGCTAGCAACTATTTGTCAGGACAGACAAATAACAGTTGCTTAGCAACTTGAGATTTTTTTTTATTTGTGGTCCAAAGCGATAGTGTTCCAATATTTGCATAACCCTTGTATATTTGCAGAACCCAATATTTGCATAACCATTGCGTTATTGAATCAGGATCACATCTTCTGTTCTCTTTTGGCTCATTAATGATAGTTGGCAAGAGCACACAGATATCTGGAACCTGGCTAGTGTCAATGACAGAGAAACAAGAACAAATGACAAGTCACACATTTTCACAGGGAACATTTTGTCAGTACACTGCCCCCATAGACTTACAGTTCACGCAGATTTTTTTTGTTGGATGAACCCTTGTTGGTTCCAGGTAAAAACCCTTTTGGTTCCAGGTAAAAAAAACTTTTGGTTCCAGGTAAAATCCTTGTTGGTTTCAGGTAAAACCCTTGTTGGTTCCAAATAGAACCGGTTTGGGTTCCATGTGGAACCCTTTCCACAGAGGGTTCTGCATGGAACCCAAAGTGGTTCTACACGGAACCAAAAAGGGTTTTACATGTAACCAAAAAAGGGTTTTCCTATGAGGACAGCTGAAGAACCCTTTTGGAACCCTTTTTTCAAAGAGTGTTGTTTGGTCACATTTTCACAGGGAACCTTCTTTGCAGCACACTCCCCCCATAGACTTACTGTGGGAGGGTGATTCTCTGCCATCGCCGTCCACCCCAGATTCCCTCTCTTTGGATCTCTTCCTGCTGTTTTTGTTGTGGCCGCCATGGTGACGGTGACGTCGGTGGGACTTCCTCCCCAGGGGAACGTGGACCCCAATGTAAAGAGTCCGGTGGCCTGGGGACACGATGAAAATGTGGCATCAAACTACAATCACTATAACCCCAGAAATGTAGGGCCTCCAACCGCAGGGTCTACAATAAGTGCATTTACTAAAATGTACTTTTAAAATGTGATGCATTCGTTAAGACGCAGGGTCCTGATGGAAGAAAAAAAAATCACTTGGGCCAGATTCATACAAGATAATTGACAATTTAGTATCAGCTGGAAATGAAATACTGAAGCACTGCAATGATAACACACCCTTTCGCACTCTCTCTCGTCCTCACAACCCCCCCCCTCCATCTTTCTCTCTCCCTCATTATATGCCACACTCTCTTCCCTGTTCCTTACTCTCTCTCTCTGCCATGGTGAGCATAATCTATCCTGACTCCAGTGCTGAGCTAGAACAACCAAAATGGCCTGCCCTATAGGTCTCAAACCAACTCTGGGAGAGCTGGGGTGCACATGGTGACATGGACAAGACCCTGGCCACTCATCTCTCTGTCAT